>NW_010401636.1:16273-49967 GCF_000710305.1 Buceros rhinoceros silvestris
GGGGTGATTTTTTTCAATTTCTCTAATCCTTTTTTTTTTTTTTTTTTTGCTGATGCTGTCTGGCTTTACAATAACTTGGGCCAACAGCAAGCTTCATAAAATCACTATCTGCTGTGTAAAGTTGTGCTGCTTTTTATCCTTGTTAAGCTGATCTCAATATAGTTTCATCACATCGTAATACTGTGGGATTTGGTAAGCACTAGTTCTACATTCACCATACTCTGTTTTAATGTTTTAATAAACTTCTATCATATTACCCACTCAGTTTTCTGCTCTTCAAGCTGAAGAGTTACAGCTTTTTTAGTCTCCCTTTTTGCTTCATCCTCTGAATCATTCGAGTTGCCCTTCTCTGTACCTTTTCTTAACCCCGTTTCTTGAGTTGGAGAGACCAGAACTATTTGCTTCATCAGTGTTTTATATAGCAGCAAAATGACATTCATTGTCTTGGTTTCATTACTTTTCTTGGTGACAGCCAAGCTTTTATGGCTTTTCCATTTGTGGTTGGGCACAGAGAGCTGTGAACTGTGACTCTCAGAGCTCTTCTTTACTCAAAGTTGATGTGAGAATGCTAGCGAGGTTTAAATTTTTTCCCTGAAGCAGAGCATTTCTGTGTTGATCTGGGCGGAAGCTCGTCTTCTGCCGTTTTGCACTTTTGCTCAGTTTTCTAACATCCTTTGAGATCCTCACCACTGGCATGGAATTTGACTACTCAGAGGAGATTAGTGTCTTCTGCAAATTTGAAGATTTCATTTTGTGATCCTTCTTTGGGTCACTGAATTTGAATAAACCTGATTCCTTGGCAATCCAGAAGGGAGAGTGACTGTTAAACCCTACTTGGGCTTCCTATCCCTCGAGCAACTTTCAGTCCATAAAAACCCCCTTTTTTCAATTCCATTCTAACTTAATTTGTTCAATAGTCTTGGATGGGAAGCCTTGTCAAAGGCTTTCTGAAAATCCGAGTCCACTGGATCTTCATGTATTCACATGCTTTCATCTCCATCCCCTTAACTCCCTACAGGTAGCAAGGCAGTATTTTCTTTTACAAAAGCTCTGTTGACTTTTTCCCATCAGATGTTTGTGGGGTCAGCAATATTATTCTTTTGTATGGACTCTACTGTCTTACCAGGATTGGAAGTTTGTGTCTGTGGTTCTTTCAGCACCCTCAAGGCTCTCAGGTCAATGTCATCCGATCAACATGAGTTAGTGATTTGGTTGATCTAGTGCTTCCTGTATATGTATGCTTCATGTTGATGTAGTTCTTCTGATATTATGAAGAACATCTTGTGTGAGATATCATTTCATCATCTTCATTGCTAAAGACAGATGCCAAGAATTTGCTGAGTTTCTTTGCTGTTATGTTCTTATCCTTGGGTCCTCTTTTCATACCTCTGTTGAAAAATGATCCGACCAACCCCCTAGCTGTCTTGGATCTTCCAAAGTATGTAAGGAACATCTTAGTCTCAGTATGAGCAGTGATCTTAAAATTCTTCTTCACTCTTAATTTCCTGTTTACATTTGACCTGCCTCTGTTCTCATTTTCATCTTCCTCACTTTCAGGAATTTCCTGATGTTCTTTTCTTCGCTCTCTTGACATTCTGAGCAGCATGTCCGCTTATACCTGAAAAGACATAGAAGGGAGTTTTATCTTTAATCGTTGAATGTTTTAGTTTGCGGTTGCCAGTAATGCATCTATAGTCAGTTTACTATTTTCTTTTCTAAATTGAGAATATTTTTCGCCATTCTTTGGGTCTTTTTAGCAGCAGCAGAAGTAAAAAAAATAACTTTTGTGGAAACGTGGAACTTTACAAACAGTTGATTGGAAGTAAGGCAATGTGGTTGGTTGTCTTTGAAATTAAAACTGTTAGTTTTGAATTTTAAAGTGTTATATACTTGAAAATATTTACTTGAAAATAATAATTGAAAATATTTTCAAATCTGCTGATGTAAAAGAAGTTGCCTCTTATTTTTTGGTGATGAAAATACCTACAAATCCCATTTATTTTTGTCATTTAGATTATGGCAATGTAGAGTTACATTCAACATTCTTGGACATGTATGGACACCTTAATTTTATGAAATGCAGCTATGATTTTTATAATTAGATTTCTTCAGGAAAATATACCACTGTGGAGCACTATGATGTTGTGATTGTAATATTGTGAATAGTTTTCCTAATTGAACATGACTAAAGTAGTAGTTTGTTAATGATTCTTCTCCCCTCTCCCTTTCCCGCTCCTCCTTTGTCTCAGTTGTAATAGTAAGAGCAGTTGTTCTCCGAGTCCCCAGCTCCCTGAGCTGGACAACAGAGATGGGGAGCAGAATGAAGCCCTTACAATCCAAGGAGAAAAGGTCAGTGACCTATTGCACCACTTAGATGTGCAAAAGTCTGTGAGGCTGGACGGCCACCCAAGAGCACCTGAGGGAGCTGGCTAAAGTGCTCACCAAGTCACTTTCCATCATTTGTCAGCAGTCCTGGCTAACTGGGGAGGTGCCAGTTGGCTGGAGGTTAGCAAATGTGACGCCCATCTACAAGAAGGGGTGGAAGGAGGATCCAGGGAACTACAGGCTTGTCAGTCTGACCTCGGTTCCAGGGATGATTATGGAGCAGATCATCTGGAGTGTCATCACACAGTGTGTACAGGACAACCAGGCGATCAGGCCCAGTCAGCATGGGTTTAGGAAGGGCAGGTTCTGCTTGACTAACCTGATCTCCTTCTATGACAAGGTCACTTGCTTAGTACCTAAGACTGCCTACCTACAAAGTAAAGCTTTTGACACTGTTTCCAACAGCATTCTCCTGGAGAAACTGGCTGCCCGTGGCTTGGATGAACATACTCTTTACTGGATTAAAAACTGGCCAGATGGCCAGACCCAGAGGGTGGTGGTGAATGGAGTTAAATCCAGTTGGTGGCTGGTCACCAGTGGTGTTCCCCAGTGCTCAGTGTTAGGGCCTGCTCTCTTTAACATCTTTTTCAACGATCTGGATGAGGGGATTAAGTGCACCCTCAATAAGTTTGCAGATGGCACCAAGTTAGGTGGGTGTGTTGATCTGCTTGAAGGTCAGGAGACTCTACAGAGGGATCTGGACAGGCTGGATAGATGCGCTGAGGCTGGTGGTATGAAGTTCCATAAGGCCAAGTGCCAGATCCTGCACTTGGGTCACAAAAACCCCCTGCAATGCTACCGGCTTGGGGAAGAGTTGCTGGAAAGCTGTCCAGCAGAAAAGGATCTTGGGGTGCTGGTTGAGAGCAGCTGAATCTGAGCCAGCAGTGTGCCCAGGTGGCCAAGAAGACCAATGGCATCCTGGCTGGTATCAGCAATAGTGTGGCCAGCAGGAGTAGGGAAGTGATTGTCCCTCTGTACTCTGCACTGGTGAGACCACACCTTGAATACTGTGTCCAGTTTTGGGCCCCTCGCTACAAGGACATTGAGGTGCTGGAGCGTGTTCAGAGAAGGGCAACAAAGGTGGTGAAGCGTCTAGAGCACAAGTCTTATGAGGAGCAGCTGAGGGAGCTGGGGTTGTTTAGCCTGGAGAAAAGGAGGCTGAGGGGAGTCTTTATCATTCTCTACAGCTACCTGAAAAGAGGTTGTATTCAGGTAGGATCTCTTCTCCCAAGTAACAAGAGGACAAGATAGGACAAGAGGAAATCACCTCATGTTGCGCCAGGGGAGATTTAGATTGGATATTAGGAAAAATTTCTTCACCCAAAGAGTAGTTAAGCATTAGAACAGGCTGTCCAGGGAAATGTTGGAGTCACCATCCCTGGAGGTACTTAAAAGACACGTAGATGTGCACTGAGGGACATGGTTTAGTGGTGACTTGGTGGTTCTAGGTTAACGGTTGAACTTGATGATCTCAAAGGTCTCTTCCAACCAAATTGCTTCTATGATTCTGTTCTTATTATAGTCCGATACTTCTGGAGAGATGTGGTATTACTAGATAACACAAGAAGCTTTATGGGGAAGGCAGAAGTTTTGGCAAGCAGATGAGAGGTGATTCTGTAAAAGTGAGAAGTAGCATGGGATTATGGGATGTGCACTTCTTGTTTCTCCTAAATTACAGTAGGAAAGTAGTTTAGTTAATATAACTGGCAGTGATTATTGCTTATGCTTCAGATTAACGTCCAGCTGAGATTAATAAGAAGAAGGTTTCTCAGAACAGCAAGATCTTGGAGCACTCTTAATTGCTGGTTTGGGGGAGGAAGAGATGCCAATCTCTTTCTTAAGGTGTAGCTACAGCCTGATCAATGCTTTTGAAAAGCTTTTCATGACCTGGTTGTAGGCAACAATCTGGACCCAAATTCAACAACCTTCCAATCTCAAATTATTTCATGTGCTGTGACTTGTGTGTAGATTCAGGAAAGTGTTATTAGCAGATTATCTATTGACTCAGTTGGCAGCTAGAGGGTTTTTTCTCCTTTTTAAAGAATAAATGAAGTTAAGTAAGGGTATCAGGCCGAAGCTTTGTGCTCAGTTGTGATTCCCGCAGCCATGGAATTGTCTGTTTATGATGCTGAAGTCTCAGCCCAGTATATCTGCTGGCAAAATGTAAACTTCAGATGTATACTTTGCGAAGCGCTTACACATCTTGGGTAAGTATTTACCAGTCTAATACTTTTTTTAACATTTTGGTACAAAAATACATTCTGCGGTCTGCATGGTTATTTACTGCCAGCTCATTTTACTGGTAGCTAATTTTAAATGGCTGATCTGCAAAGTAGATTTAATTTTGAAGGTATTGGTTTGATTTTAGGTATACTGATGTTTTAAGGAGTAAGTAGAAATAGGGGGAAATGGCTTCCATAAGCATAAGAATGACATGAAAGGGTTAATAAATTATTTAGTGAGTGATAGCTCATGGTTTAGGGAGATTCATATTCTTTGAACAGATTTTAAAATTCCTGAGAATATTCGGTGTAATGTGTGTTCTGTGTGTTCTCATACACATAGGGAGTTTTAAGGAACATGGATTTCCTTCCATTTTGGAATTTTTTCCAGTAAGTCAGTGCCAGCCGTGTATGTAGAGTTCTTTTCCCTTGGAACTGATTTTCTCTTGTTTTACATCTTCTGACCCTTGTCAGAAGCCATCTACTGACGTTCCGTGTGATGAGCTTCCAAATCTCGGAGAACAATATGAAACAGAAGCGCTGCATGACCAAATGCGTCAGTCCAGGTTGTTAGCATGTGAAGTCAAGGGAGGTAAATCCAAACTTTCAGCTGTGATGTTTTGTCTGAGAGGGTTGCTTTTTCAAAAGCATTAATTCAATTGCTTTGTGATCATTGGACCATACACTTAGTTTCTGACGTTAGAAGTGTCTAAATGAAGGGCACGATGTATGTACACAAGAGGGATGTTTCTCGTTTTGAGGAAATGGTAGGAACATTAAAGTGCTCTTTCTGTATTTTTATTAATTACGTTGAAGTTAAGGAGAATTTGACTTCTGGTAACAGAAGATGTTTATGAACTTTAGGTGAGGTCTTGGTTAAGTCTCTAAAAGGTAGGTCTAGAATAACTTCAAATGATGTTTATATCATTGTCTATAAATTGTATTACAAGATTCACATCACATTACACTACAAATTGGAAATGTTCTGAGAATATTAGAGACCATTTTGGAATATAATATCCAAAGGCACTTGCTTTTTCTCATAGTCTCTGTGCTTCAGAGCTGCAGAAAATGAATTTTGAGACTCACGCAATTAGTATGCTGTGTCATGTCATTTCGTCTGATTAAGTGGAGAATTTCTGTAATCATTTGGATGGATGCCACACACGCTGGTGAAAGCAGCGTACACATTTAAAATCTACTAATTTGTGTCTTTACTAATTTCAAAAAAGGGGCCTTATGTAGGCGGGGGTTCAGTCTGCAGTGGAAAGCTTTGGGCTGGCAAATCATTTTTTGACTAAAAATATTTGCCTGGTAAAAATATCTGTGGCTTTTACTGTTCTCACGCTTTCCATGTAATTAGTATTTCTAACAGTAAATGATTTCATGCTGAAGGCTTCAGTTCAGCAACGCACTTGAAGTCGTGCATAAGTTGCATCGTACTGGATCATTCCCTCTATTTTAAAAACATAATTCATGTGCTTGACTCAGACACACATTTAAGTACCTTGTAGAATTAGTGCCTACATGGAAATTGTTTTTCCCCTCAACATAATCAAATTCGGACTGGAAATGACTTTGTGTAGAAGATTTTTAGCATTTTTTTTATCTGAATTGTGCCACCGTCGTTTGTTGCTCACTTTAATATTTGTGGGTTTGCAGCTGTCCAGATAATTGAATTATTTTGTGTTCATCTTCACAATAATTATATGCCTCTTGGCCACTTTTTCCATTCAAACGTGAAATTAGCATTTTGCCAACATTGTTAGTGTTTCAGAAAATATCAATGCAAAGTCTCGTTCTCCAGAGAATTAGTCTCAATTTAATGTGAATAGATACAAATATAAATTCACAGTTACGTGAGGTGTAACATAAATTTTAAAAGGCATAACTTGGATCTACATGGGTAGCTGTTTAGAAATGTATTTACCTTGTCTTCTGTATTTTAATATTTTTCAGACAAGTATAAAAGAAGGATTACTACTGAAGCAAACAAGTTCTTTTCAAAGGTGGAAGAAGCGCTATTTCAAACTTCGAGGTCGTACCCTTTACTACGCTAAGGATTCCAAGGTAATTTATGCTACTAGTACCTAATGCCATATACCTGTAACTCTGATTTTGCTTAGACCTCTAAGTGCAATAATAATAATTCAGTGATTTGTTAGTGATTGTTTTATTAAAAAGCTGCTGTACATAAGAAGCAGTGTGTTAAATTAACTTCAAGGAAAAGTGGTGATTTCACTTTGTTTTTTTAAAAATGAAGTTTATTAGAGTTATTTTAACCTTTTTGACCATTCAGGTAATAAGTTCATCTTGAGTTCTGGGGCTTTTTTGGGGAGTGGCTCTCAGATGGTCAAATCTAATTTTAAAAAAAGATTAAAATGTGGATAATGTTCAGAAGTTATCCCTCAAACTAAATTGCATTAAAATTCTTTTAGTCTGATGCCCATATTGCCTTTAAAGAGGTGGAAATGGTTACGTGATATCGACAGGAAGATTTTCTGCCAAAACTGATGTCTAAGGAAAAAAGCTCTTTTTCATCCATTGAAATTTTTAGTGGGAAAATTGGGAGTGGGCGAGGGACATACTTGTCTTATGTCTAAAAGTTGTTTCCTCTCTGCCTTTCAGGGCCAGGACCAAGAGCGTTTTGGCTTGTCAGGCTTTTTCAGATTGTTCTGTTCCATAGCAATGGGTGCCACTTTTCCGTGGTGTTGCAGAGACTCGTAGCACCTGTAGGTGAAGCGCTTCAGGTCTCCATCATCTTCTGTGGCCTGGTCTTCTCAATAAAACTGTTTCGAAGGGATGGAGACCTGTCTTTCTAGGACTGTATGTCTATAATGGCACGGTGTATAGTTGTGTGGCTGTGATGAATCAAGGAAAACATTTTCCTATCAGGGAGCCCAACACTGAAGTACCTCTGTTGTCACACTTCTCCGCACATGGTGCTACCATGAACAGTTTGTATAAAGTTTTAATAAACATGGCAGATAAGAGCTCTGAAAATGGCAAGGTCATCTGTGCCATAAGATGAGAAAAGGAGGCTAATGAGTAGGCAATTGTACACATACTCTGTAATGTTGAATCCAGATATGCTGAAACTCCCCCAACACTGATTCTCCTTCTGAAGGCATGGAAGAGAAAGAACATGTTATGGCTAAGAAAAGGGGAAGGCCTTCCCTTCTATGCTTCAAAACCCATCATGAGTTTAACAGAACCTAATTAATCCTTTGCCAGAGGTTGGAGTGTTTAAAGAAGACATGTATTTCTCTTGCTGGGACATCAGACAAAGGAGTGGAAGGAATCTCTTTGGGCCCTTGAGCTCCATTTTCTCATGTGGATACTGTATCATAGATTCCCCTTCATTAATTTAGAGTTCCATTCTGAAACTGATTAATTTATATTTTACTAGGTGTGAATCTCTTTGTGCTACAGAGTAGGCACCCCAAAGCTGCATCTATTAAAAAAAAAATTTTTTTAAAGAGATTTTAAAGCAATACGTATTTTTGGAGCCACTCTTTTATCTATCATGTACCACTTAAACAGCAAATAGAACTGTATTTAGGGGTCAGATAGGAAGCTTTGTCACGTCATAAGTTTTTTTTCTATTTTTCACCTTTTTTTCTATTTTTATGTTCAAATTTGACACAAGGAAACAAAAGGACAGACTGTAAGCATACCTGAAAGTGGACTCAGACTATATTTGATGTGTTTATCTTCTTTTCCATTCACAGTCTCTAATATTTGATGAAGTTGACCTGTCAGATGCCAGCGTAGCTGAATCAAGCACAAAAAATGTCAACAACAGCTTCACGGTATGGAACCATCATAATACTCGTCTTGAAAGCTGTGGATAGACTGTAACTTAGAAAATCAAGAATTCTCTGAATTGCTTCTTATTTTCCTCTATTTGAAAAGAAAACGTCCTTTATTTGGAAGTGGTATAACATATCAGAACAGTATCACATCAGCTATTGATAATTTTGTTTCTGTTATTTTCTTTTTAGCAGAAATTAGAATGTTAGACAACAGTTGTTAAAAAAATGATGATACAAGGCATTAAAAATTTGCAAGATTCAGTGGTAGCCCTTCGTTAGTACTTATTAGTACAGCTTGGTTTTTATGCTGTAGTTTGTGGTGACATGCTGAATTGACTCATGTAGCTGTGTTACTAATTTCTTACAGCATTTTTGGTTTTCTGTCATTGTATTTTTTTTTTCATTGCTGATCATATCCATGTATGTTTCCAAGTCACATGGAAAAGCTGTCTTTACACTCATACCTTGATTCTGATACTGGTCTAAGAAACAAAGAGTGTTCATAAATCCCTGTTTCTGTAAGTTCACAAGTTTTGCACACAGGTATTTTTGTTCTATTGCTTTATGGAATTAAGTGATGACATCTGACACAGTTTCTCTGTAGATTCTTAACGTCTGGAAAAGTAAATTTTTTTTTAACAAGAACTAGTTTCTTTCTGAAGGTCTTGAGTTCTGCTGATTGCAGTGACATAATTTTTCTTAACTTGCAATTTTTCTTAACTTTGTTCTCTATAAAAATGTTGATTTTACATTTTCCTGAGGATTTTAATTTCACAGGTGGTCCATCTTAGCAGTGTTGGTTTTTCTTCTCCAAGGCAGCCTCACACAAGCCTCCTGAAGGCTTTAACAGGTCTTCCTTGCTGTGGTACCTCCCAGGCAGCTACTGAAGTAGTCAGAGAACTTCAAAGATGTGTTTGTGTTAGCCTGGACAGTCCAGCATGTTATGTCAACCTAGGTTTTTTTACTGAGTAACAATGCAATTAAAAAGGCTACTTTGACAGAAGGTTTCAGATGAGGGGTTGGCTGTGTGAGGTACCAGCTTGCTTTTGAAAAGGTTCTTTCTGTTGCTTTGAAATTGTACTTCCTGGCCAGAAGTAAAGCTGTCATGCAAGCATCAGGGTAGCTAAGGAATGTGAGGCATACAAAGGTGAGTTGAGGACCCCAGCAGTCGTGACTGTCACAGTTCAAGATGAGGTATAAGACTCAGCATCTCCTAAGGACCCAAACTTTGCTGTAGCCTCCATTACAGGGAAAAAGAAGATTAAGAAAACTGGCTATAATGTTATTACTCATCACTGAATAGACATTCCTTGAGAGATCTGGGTAGACCAGAGAGCTGAGAAATCACTAGTCATATGAAATGTAACAAGAGTAAGTGCCTCATTCTCTGCTGGTGTCCTCTCTCTGCTAACCAGTGATAAGACACGAAGGAATAGCGTGAAGCTGTGTCTGGGGAAGTTTAGATTAGACATTAGGAAAAGGTTCTTCACTGAGAGCGTGATTTGTCGCTGGAACAGGATCCCCGTGGAAGTGGTTATGGCACCAAGCCTGTGAGAGTTCAAAGAGCATCTGGACAATACTCTTAGTCTTATAGGCTTGGTTTTAGGTAGTCCTGTGTCGAACAGAAATTTGGACTCGATGATCCATAAGGGTCCTTCCAACTCTTGAGATATTCAGTGATCTATCATCTTGGTGTAATTTTGTGTGAGGAGGAGAAGTAGAATGTTTTGAGTTGGTTTTTGTCTTTCTTTTTGTTGTTTTTATTTTGTTGTGGGTGGTTTCTTCTTGTTTCTTTTTTTTCTTACAGTGTTGGTGGTTTGGTATCCTTTATAATCCTTTAGGCCCACTCAGCCTAAAGCTCACTCTCATTCTTCACCAAAGGCGTGTTTTATATCTAGTATCAAGAATTCTGGTGAAGGTGGTAGTGAAAAAAAGAAATCTCAGGGGCTACAGCTTTAACAGCTTTGGAAACACTGCTTATTTTCATGTCCTGGGTAATTAAGGGCAAACACTATTATCTCTAAGGAGTCTTCAAATTCGTTTGAAAATTTATTTGGGTTTACAGCTCTCCTGGATTGGAGCGTCATCTGATTTGACTGTGAAATATGGTAATAGTCATCACCTCGCTTGATCTTTTGGCTTCTTTGTGTTTGCCTAACCCAGTCTCCCAGCAACACAGCCCAGTGAAGTAAGACATCTCTAGCCTTGCCTGCACTGGTTGGGAGTCACGGGGGTGGGTTATTAGCTTTCCAGCAATACCCCTTAAAAATAAAAAGAAACATTTATTTTTGCTTTTTTCTCTTCTATCTTAAAAAAGATAATCCAATCTTTCTTAAAATTACTTTTTTTCCTTTATGTTCTAAGTGCTCTGATAACATTCTCTTTGTTAAAATAACAAAAAATACATTCTTAACTTTAGCTTTCTGTAGTTTGTCCCAACAGAGAATATTTTTAACACAAACTTATGTGGATGGAATGTACACAAAATTATTATTTTTCCAGGAAAACACACCTTTAACAATTTACATTAAAATAAGGTGGTGTTTTTTTTTTTTACAAATCCTTTTTTTTTTTTTACGTCATTTAAATCTCCTCCTTGCCTCAGTCCCCCACCCCCAGCTTGTAGAAACTACTGGTTTGCCTTCTTTTGCCCTTTCTAGTTTGTCTATTTGGAGACAGAGGTGTGTGTGTCAAGATTTTCCATGCTCTTTTTTTGGATAAAACTCAAGTTCTAAAATTAGTCATAACACACAGATTTAAGGTTGAGTTTATTTGTAATGCGCATGCTTGCAGAATATTTTATATAACTAAATATCAGTGTTTATTCACCAGGATTACTCTTCCTTTCTTACTACAAACAAATTGAGGTTAAGAGGAAAGTTGAGATAAATATCTGCTAATTAAAATGAGAAGCTGCTGAACTTAAACCAGCTCATCTGTTTCTGTTTATTCTTTAATGCTGATGATAGAACTTTTCAATAAGCAGCCCACAAGTTCCTAGCAAATAGTTCCTAGTGCATAAGCTTTCACTAGGGTGTCTTGTAATAGATTATAGGCATTTTGTAGTTCTGAGCATCCTCATATAGAGGCTATTAAATAGAGGGAAAGGTGTCCCTTGACTCCAGAGTCTTTATGTGAGACCCTCAGGGCCAGATTCTTCCTACTTCCCTTGAGGTACCTGTCTCCTAAGTCTGTGAGAAGAGAGAGAAGAGGTTCAAGAATCCAATTCAGCCCATCAAAAATGGGCATCACCTTCTCCAACAGCCATATCAGGAGCCTACAGGGACTTTTGCTCATGCCATGCCTGCAGTTCAGTGGTGTGGATGGGTGCTGAGTCCTCAAAGTGGTGTTGGGTATTCTGCTGAACTTTTTTTCCACAGCGCTTTGATTTGCCTCAGAGTGCTTTACGTTGTTTCAGCACAACCTGAGGAATGTAGTTGCACAGCACGTTACCTGTTTGGGGATGAATCAGGCTCCATCCTTACTGTGCACAAGCAGACGGGGCCATGACCCAGTTCTGCTAAGGGCTGTAATTCCTTATGCATTTTGGTTTGCAGGGGTAGAAGATAGCTTGTTGATATCTCAAATGCATTTAGAAAACTCTCTTGTTCTCAAAACAAGACTTGAGACTGAATGATGCTCAATAGTCCTCTCCAGCGTGCAAGCATGGGCATGTGGAAGATTGGTGGCGTGGTTTTGTTCTAATAGGTGTAAGGAATGGAATTTTTAAATACTAAAATGATTCTTGAACAGGCACATTCAATCATTGACCTTCCTCAGGACAACAGTGATGATTATGAGTTGTTATTTAAAAGAACATTTTGACAGCTTAAGTTTTAGCTCAAGTTTTAGCTTAAGTTTCTACCTCTGCCTTGCTTTTTTCTACCTCTGTCTTGCTTTTGACAATGAAGAACTGAAGCATGTTGATGAGGAAAAAAACTTGTAGATGTGAACCATGCTGCCTTTCAGTCATTGAGCTATATGGATGTTTAAAATGCCCTGGGATGTTATAAATCTATCCTAGAGTCTCATGTAAAATGCACAGGCATCGTGTGGCAGTACCTGTGTTTAATCCATCCAAACTGATGTTTGAAACATTTAATTAATTTTTTTTTTTTGTGGTAAATGTGATGGAAAATAGTACTTTAAGGATAGAAATACTGGCTTTGAGGCACTACTTTGTATAGCTGGCTTTAAACATTTGGTGGTAAATGTGATGGAAAATAGTACTTTAAGGATAGAAATACTGGCTTTGAGGCACTACTTTGTATAGCTGGCTTTAAACATTTGATTTGGATTAGGCCACCTTCTAGTGCAACTAAGAATTGCACAAAGCCGAGGACGCTCAATTTCTTACTATACGTGTATTCTGAAAAGTGAAAATCCTGGCTAGATTAATTCTGCTATCTAATTGCATCTGAGAGTAACAGAGGAAACAATTTCACTGTCGTTCTGGAAGATGCTCTCCAGGAATATGAGATTAATATACTAGGTGATACTCAGGATAGGGGTCCAGCTTGCCCTGACTTCAGGGTTGGACTCAATTATGGGTTTATAGACTCCTAAATGTAGGATTCTAGGGTAAGGTTAATGGATCTTTAAAGCAGATTCCTGCAATTGTTCAGTTCAGAGAAGGCTCCCCTGATTATTAACTAACTCTTCCTTAGCTATGATAGGAGCTTTGTCATCCAGTGCACCTAAAATACAGACCCCTGCTTTCAGCTTTCTGAATCAGGTGCTGAATCAAGTACTTTTTGTTGAACATGCATCTTCTGAAAGTGGACATCTTGAGAGGGTGGAAGCTGCAGTAGGCAGAGCTGCAGTCCTGGGAAGGCAACCGCAATTCTTAGTAATTAGACATTGGCTGGAAATGAGACTTTATATTCCAGCCAATTTTGATTCCAACATTGATTGCTGGGATTCTGAGTATGCTTGCAAAAGTGCCTAATACCATAAATTTTTTGCTGATTTTTTGGTTTCAGTGATGCTATAGACCATACAGACCACAGAGTCTAAGTATTCTGTGGAAAAATACTTCCTTTGAGAACTGTTAATGTGCTGAGGTTTAATTAAGTATTCTTACCTAGTGTTATGAGGCAAAGGCAACCTATAAGCTGTCTGTTCTTTGTATTTTTTATTACCTCCTTTTGATTTGAATATTTTCCAAGGTATCTAATATTTGTGAACGTTTTTCTTTACTCTCACCTGTTCTTGCTGTTCTTCTCCCTATTATTCTGCAGCATCATCTTGTAAGCAAAGTGACCAGTTTGGCACTGAGCGAGCACAAGTCACGGATATTTGGGACTATTTTCTAAATTAGTGCTCATTCCTTATTGATCCCACATTTTGTCTGGTTTCTGCAGCAGCAAGACATCATGCATTTTTTTAAATCCTCTGTTATGGTAATAAGATTCTTTTCCTATTCATTGGAGCTGTCTGTAATTTATAAATACTACTTCTATGGTTTTTCTCTGGTGTATGTTTCTTTTTTTTTTTTTACTAACACTGAACTTTTTCAAGTCGCTGTCCTGTCTGTTTAATACCTTGCTTGGCTGTCTTTGAAGTGCCTCGGTGATCGAGGCAGGGAACCAAGTTATCAAAACTTTGTGCTGTCTGTAAGTGTCCCAATGTTACTACTTTACACTTCTCTTCCTGATGAAGAATTGCATCACAAAATTTTGTGAAATATTAAGGTGCTTATTACCTGTTAATCTTTTACATTATTAAGAATTCATATTATTCCTTCTTACTTTTTTTACATCACTTAGCTTTTCATCTCATCACAGGATTGGGACATAAAAATAATTGGTCTTTTCAGTTCAGTGACTGAACTAAAAATAATTGTGGATCAACCTGATGTTTTAACCTTTTTGAAAATAAGTACTTAATTAGTTCAAATTAAAGGGATTAAATATTGTTTTTCAAGTATTCTTCCATATTATATAAAGAGAAAAACAAAACATGAATGATATTTCATTAAAGTCCTTGAGTGTAGTTTTGTTACAAAAAGTTAAAGTTTTTTTTTCTCTGATTTCCACTTTTTTGGCCAGATTTACCAGTTCTCTTTGACCTGAAAACAGACACTTCTGCCTAATTTGTTTTTAAACAAAAAAATCTTTATCCAGTTGTCCATGATTTCCTTGATATTCTGTAAATTTTGATAGAGTTTGAAAAGCTCTAAGCATTTATATTTGCTGGTTTTTCCTTAGACTTAATATTTTGAGATGCTTAAGTATTTCTTAGTGAGGACAAATACTCCAGTGGAGCAACTATGCTTCAACTGTGGTTAATTTTTTCATTGTTTTCTTCCAGGTTATATTCTTTTCTTCCAGAGGTCTGAAAACACTATCTCCTATCCATATTTCTGAAAGTAACATATCCTATGTCTTGGCTGGAGATGTTAAGTTTACTCGCATATAATTTACATGGAACCAGTTTAAAGCATAAACCAGTTCTTTTAATCTTTGAATCCTCCTGTACAGCCACTGTTTTTCATGGGAGGTTGCCCAGTTGTACTGGAAACTCAATTCTTGCGATTAGTCAGAATTTCAAGTTGGATACTACAATTGGGCCTGAGGTTGTATTGCTTTTTAGCAGTTTATTTCAACACTGCTGCTTCTGACATCAGTCAGCACTCTGCTCATCATTGAGAATCTTCTCATTGATTTTAGAAAATTAACTTTTAATATTTACGATGGGCTTGGAAAACGGAATGCATTGCCAGACTTTTGCAGTATGTTGGAGACATTAATTTTGTAGACTTAGACATATTTTGCTTCTTATCTCGCCACCCAGTTTTTATGAATCCCACTCTCAGAAACACTGCATTTTAAATTTCGTCCTTGGCATTATCAGAAGGGTCAGTGCATGGCACCGTTTCAGGACGGGAGAATGGCATATACAGATGTTCCCTGTGCCCTGTTTGCAGTCTAGTACAGGGCTGACAGAGATCCTAGAGTGACATCTGTGAAGATCTTGGGGTCTCTTGTTGGCTCTTGGAGGTAGAATATGGTACAAACAGCTCAAATTCCTGGGCTGGCCTCACCAGCATGACTCAGCTTTGCATGGGTAGCTAACTCTTGGGACAGATCTAGTTTTTCCTTAGTTGTGAACTATCTGCTGTTTCATAGAGATGCTGATCAGTCTCTAGATGACGAAGACTTTTTGATGCTCCTAGCCTAAGCAATACCCAACCACAGAAAGAGAGGGGAAGTGCTTTGTATTCCATTTTGTTCAATTTTCCACTCAGGTTTTTTTTTTCTTTTCTATATTCAGGCAGCTAAGAAACAAAACAAAAACTGAAATAGCAAATTAATACACTGAGGGGAAAAAAAATGAGACAAAAGCAATTAGTGTGCACTTGTGATCCATTTAGGTTTTTTCCCTCCATTCAACATGTGCTCATTTCCCCCTGCCTTCTCACAGTGACAAAAAAACCATAATGAAGCTGAGAGCTCTCTGGGTAGTGTTGGGTGTGACTTTAAAGTTTTAAACTCCTTATCTCTGACTGGATGCACTGCCTCCCTTTCCCCAGAGTGTCTGGAGATGTTGAAGCTTTAAGTTTCATTATGAAAAAGCAATAAAGCATTTCAGCTATGAGGCTAAAATCCATAGATAAATCGCTTGGGATTGAGCTATTACAAGAAAGCTGAATGCTTTTCAGAAGAGGAAAACAAGGGGATGCTTAAAAATGTGTCTGTTCTGGGCCATATTGTATAGTTTGGTTCTACTTAAATTTGCCTGTAGCTTGTTTTCCACAGCTTTTGAGCAGAAATTTTTCAAAACAAGCTCACAGAAAGTATTTTTTTTCTTCCTTTAGTTTTCTAAGAGGTTTTTTTTTTGAAGTTGTGAAACAGAGTAAGAAGATTTGCATAGAAGTATATGCATTAAAAATATTTTTTATTTCCTTGCTTGAACTCATGATATTAGCACTGGTGAAGCGGTTGGAATGTTTGGAGAACAAGCACTGAAGATTGCCAGATTTTGTTCTTCCTGCAGTTTTACACTTACCTAGTCTCTGACGTTTCCTTCTCTTCTTGTTTTTAAAGTGATTAAAATACCTGGAGAAACCTTAAAATGTATCCTTCAGTGCAGTTCCTGTATACCAAATAATTCTATAAACAAAGGTATTGGTGTAAACTTTGAATAAACTTCCTGCTTCTAGGGAACAAGGATCTCTGGCTTCAAGCAGCTGGATCATGTTTAAACAGGCTTTTGTTATTACAGACAAAAAAAATGGTCACTTGCTTTTTTGTTTTGTATAACTTTGCACCTAACTCCATTAAATATACAACTAAATATTTTCCTTTAAGCACAGAAGCCATTCCGTCTGCTAGAGGTGTCATGAGGTGGTGAAGGAGCTAAGGGCACAGCAGTGTGAAGTAACGTGCTTCACAAATCTTTATGTAAGGACTTTAAGAAACTTGTACTATATATAGCAATTTCCAGTTTACATTTACAAGAATGGTTTATTGTTCTTGCTATATTTAAGTACTGATGTAAGATAAATTTCTAATTCTTCAGTCCAAATTCATGAAACTTTCCTACCCTGCTTCTTGTAACTGTCTTATTATGAAGTTATACTTCTGGAAGAGTAATACTTTTCTGTTAGCAGCTGGTTGATGTTGGATACATGAGGTCAAATTTAGGGAATTAAGTAACTAAGTAAGTAAGTTTCTGAAAAAATGACCTTTGATGGATACCTTTTGCATCTGTTTTACAGTTTGAGGCTGGACATGTGCACATGTCATAACTGAATTACTTGTTTTACCTGGATTCTGTTTTCACAGAATCATAGTGATTTTGGGATTGGAAGGGACCTCTGAAGGTCATGTGGTCCAACCCCACTGCTGAAGCAGGACCACCTAGAGCAGGCTGGACCATGTCCAGACGGCTTTTCAATATCTCCCAAGGATAGAGACTCCACAACTGCCTTGGGCAACCTGTGCCAGTGCTCACTCACACTCCCAGTAAAAACGTTTTTATACAGAGCCAGATCATAAGATCCCCCTGAGCCCTCTCTTCTCCAGACTAAACATCCCAGCTCTCAGTCTTTTCTCATATGTCAGATGCTCCAGTCCCTTCATCATCCTTGGACTTCTGTCTGGTATGTCCATGTCTCTCTTGTACTGGGAAGCACAGAACTGGACACAGTACTCCAGGTGTGACCTCACCAGTGCTGAGTAGAGGGGCAGACTCGTCTCCCTCAACCTGCTGGCAACACATCCAATGCAGCCCAGGATATCATTGGATGCCTTTGTCTCAAGGGCACATAGCTGGCTCATGTTCAATTTGTTGTCCAACAGGACTCACAGGTCTTTTTCTGATTTCCATCTGGGTGGCCCTCAGCATGTACTGATGCCTGGGGTTGTTTTTCCCGAGGTGCAGGACTTTGGACTTCTTGTTGAACTTCATGAGGTTCCCATCGGCCCATTTCTTCAGCCTGTCAAGGTTCCTCAGGATGGTGGCACAACCCTCTGGTATATCAGCCACTTGTCCCAGTTTTGTATCATACGCAAACTTGCTGAGGGTACACTCTGCCCCATCATCAATATCATTAATTAAGATGTTAAACAGGATTGGACTCAGTGTTGACCTTTGGAGGTCTGACTGATAGTCACTGGCCTCCAGCTAGACTTTGTGTCACTAGTCACCAACTTCTGGGCCTGGCCATTCAGCTGGATTTCCATCTACCTCACTGTCTGCTCATCCAGCCCATACTTCATCAGCTGCTCTATGAGGATCTTAAGGGATGGTACTGAAAGCCTTCCTGAAGGCCACGTTGATAATATCCACCTTCGTCTCTTCATCCACCAAGCCAATAATTTATCATAGGTTATCAGGTCAGTCAAGTATGACTTCCCTTTGTTGAATGCATGCTGATTACTCCCAGTCACTTTCTTGTCCTTCATGTGCCTGGATGTATTCTGGGAGATGGTCCTTCATTTTTGCTAGATGCGGTATAAGGCAATGCTACCTAAATTACCCTGGCTGGATTCTACTGCAGAGTCAAGTCAGAGTAGACCTTCGACCCATTTCAGTGATGAAACTGCTTTTGTCCTGCCTTTTAGTTAAGCTCCCTTGTGCTGGTGTACTGGTGCAGGAGATGCTGTGTGGGACTAACTCTTTTCTTCCCACTCCTAAGAGGTTTTTATCATGGGGGCCAAAACCACACATTACTTCATTACTTGTGAGCTTGGCAACAGTGAAATAGGAGAAGGCCAGCAAAAAGAAGGAAGCAACGTTTTAGTGGAGTAGACAGAGCTAATTGTTCTGATTATAAATTCTGTATTGTACTCAGGCAAATATAATAGCTGTTTCTTACTCACCTTGCTTTTAAATCCTCCACTCCCTTTGTAATTTGTACTTTTTCCTGGCTCAGCTCATCTTGAAAAATAGTAGTGACAATTCACCATAAAGCACCAACTGCATCTTTGACAGTGACAGTACTGTTGTAATTTATTTAATATCCCGAAGCCAAGGAATTAAAGTACTGTAGAAAGCTGCACAACTGTTAGCTTTGTGATTTTTGTGATTTGCAGACAAGTTCTGGTAGGTACAGGAGCCAATGGCCAATCAATGGCCCCAGCAGGCCACTCCCAGCACTGTGATGGAGGTGCATTCATTCATGGCTTTCATATGGACCCACCTGCATGAAGACAGGGAAACGGAAGGACAGACAGAAAGCAAGGGAGGCATAACATGTTATCCTGTTATTTGCCAGAACTCAGTCGCCAATGCCTAGAAACACAGAGAAGTTACTAGTCATTAATTCTGTAATGTTCATGCCCCGGGCATCAGGTGTGGTCCCTAAGAGGAGAAGTGGGTGTGCTTGCTCTCTTTACATCACTCTCTCTTCATTAGTTCCAGACAGATACTTTAAAATTATCTCTTCAAAGAACAGGAAAACCATTTCCCTGCCCATTTCAGATTCTAAGTGATGTTTCTACATTAGTAAGGGAATTCAACGCTGGAGATACAAAGTGCTATTAGTGTAATGCCTGATAATAGTTTAGAGCAGCAGAAGGTGCCTTAATGCAAATATCATGTTGCAGGAAGCGGCATGCTTTACAATGGCTGTTGTGTTGCTGCTTAGATACAGACCATTATTTTCTTGATTAGAAAGTGTAGTGTCTGCATTTTTTTTTTTAATTGGTAAAGGGAAACAGAAATGTAGCCATGAAGCTTTGGGAGCTGTATTTTCTTATATATTGCTGTTATGATAAAATATGTTAAAAATTAGGGTATAGGCTTTAATTCATCTCTGTGATTTTATTTTACAGATTGTAAGTCTAAACCCTTTTGGTTGAAGATATATAGAATTTTTCCAGTAGAGTTAGCCCCTTTGAAAGTGAAAGGTGCTTTCAAATTTACGCTGAATTTAACAGCAGCTTTATTTCCCTTCAAGGTGTTAACTTTGTTCCTAATAGGTGCTGTCTGAAAGAAAACTTGCAGTAGCAGCCCAAAACTTGACTGAAGTAATTTCCAAATGTGTACATACATATATTTGAGTATGTGTCTGTTTTTAGAAGCCAGATTGTCCTATTGTCTACATGTGTGGAAATCCCAGTTTATGGCAAGACCTATGTGGTGTCGGACTGAAGAGTATCCTCTTGTTCTCGCCTTCATTCTCCACTCAAAAAGCCCCCTATTTTTCTGAACAGAACAGGAACCTTATTGCATTACTGGGCATCTTTTCTTCCTATCCGGATGTTCTTTATTCCCTATGCTGTTTTAAGACTTGTGATTGCCTTCAACTTTTAAGACTGTATATGCTTGATATCTCCCTACGCCTACTGCATTAAAAGCATTTTTTTATTCCTACTACCTCAATTTCATTACTTTCCAATATACTGCAGTATCTGGCTTTGATAACTCTTCCAAAATCAGCAGTGCCGCCTTCTTGGCTACTTGACAATGGTGAAAACTTTCAAAGTAACTTAATCTTCTAAATTAAATCTGCTTGATTTATTTTTAAGGCCTTTTGTCTCTCCTCATCATTCTTGATTTATTGTCTCCTGCTTTGTCAGCGTGTGAACCATTAGGACCTGCGTTCCTCCAAGGTTTAAGAATTTTCTTATTCTGATGTTACGTCAGTGGTCATCCAGTGGTTCCTGTGACACTTCCTTTGTCATTGTATTATACAATTTCTTCTTGTCTGTTGAGAGGTTAGCATATTCAAAGTGACATATAAATAATAATACTTGGGACAGCAAGCATCAATTTTTTAAAAACGTAATGGTACTAGAAGAAAAGATACTGACTTTGGTCAGTAAAAGAAAAGATACAGGATTTTGAATATGTATTTTTTTGAATACATGCAATGAGATAAGATTACTAGTAAAATCCAAATTTACATGGCTGGAAAATAGTTTTAAGGACAAATCCATTTTAATTTTGATTATGTCTGCATACAGGTTCAGCTGTCTTTAATGAATGCTCTCTAAACATTCCCACTTAAGTTAATCACAACTTTCTGTAAGAATCCGTAAGAAAGCATGCCTTCTGTGCGTAAATGCAAATAAGAAGGTATAGGAAGTTATGCTCAGTTTTGCACAAGCATGAATAGCTGTACCGAGTTAGCATAAAACCATACTGAATCAAAGTAGTATAATAGCAGGAGCAGGTGTTGGAATTTGTCAAATGCATTTTTAGACATTTGTACTTCTGGTCTCTTCAACATCCTCTGGGAAAATTTTTCAAGTCTGAATAAAGTGTTACATTTAGGAAAAACACTTCTTGTTGTTTGCTAATCATTTCCTTTGATCCCTGAGTTCTTAGGTTGTGTGCAATATCTAATAAATAATGACAGTGCATCTTCTCCGTGGGTTTGTAGACTGAAATAGATAAGAACCTAAATGGACTGCCTAAAATCCCAAGCATTGTCAGTATTTTTTTGCATATAATGCATTTTGTCTTTTTTCATACTACCGTATACCACCTTGAAGTTTGTTGTTAAAAATATGTAATTCAAAGAGAATATGTAGTTTAATCATCATGTTATAGATGCTGTATTTACAAATATGTATGTCTTCAAACTTTCCACTTCATTTTTATAGCTCTAATAATAATTGATCCTACATTCATATGATCATCAGTACATAATTAAACTTGTACACTGTTGAAATGCTCTGAACTTTATTAAGTTTATTATGCTCTGAATTTAATCAGAAGTTGGAATATAGGAATTTCTGGTATGTTTGCGTGCATTAGTTAGCAATGTTTGGTGACAGGTTTGTTTGGCAATACATGGATGTGCTGTACCTTCCGAGTTGGCCTTTTGTGTCCCACCTGGCTTATTTATAGCTGCTGTTCTGGGTGCTGTGGTCCTCTTGTCATACTTACCTGCCCTGTGCCGATGCTTTGGATAACAAAGGGCATCTCCATTGGCCCTAGATAACTATGTTTGAGCAACTGAACTGAAGCCATGACGGTGGGAGCAGAGAGTGGGGGCGGAACACGCAGTAGATATCCATGATCAGTAGTATTAAAGACATGAGTAATATAAATAATTATTACTTGAAAATATCAAGTTATCTGGAGTCTTCAGCAATAAATGCAGCTGTGGTTTCTTAATGGCATCTGACAGCAAAATGTTACAGGTTAGCATCGGCAATGAGCATGGAGGAAGGATGGATGTGAAGTGCAGAGTTTTGAGTGGACTTGTCCTTACTTAGTCCATGTTATAATGTCATGCTAAATAATAAGAAATAATCTGTGGGTATATTTGCCCAAGTAAGATTTCCAAATCCATGGAAAGTTGGAAATTCCAGCAGAATGCTGATGGTTGTTGGAGACAGGGTTATATTATGATTTAATGGCTTTTCTGGGCTTCATTTGATGACCTGGCCTAGAAAAACATTTTGAAGTAATAAAACGTCTGTTTGGCTCCAAACTAATGAGAGAAGCATTGCATTAACTGTTCTTTAGGAAGAGCTGCAGAGAGCTACTAATAAACCTTATTAAAAAGCTTAAGCAAGATTGAAGGAAATAGAAAACAGAGAAACTATTCCATTCCATGTGAAGTGAGGACATTAAAAAAAAAAAAAAAGGAAAAAAAAAACCAAATCAAAAAAAAAAAAAAAAAAAAAGCCCAATAAAAAAAAAAGCCTTTGTAAACTTCATTATTGTTTTGATTAAACCAACTATTAAATAGGAAAAAAAAAACCAAATCAAAACACCAGCAAGCCCACAGGATTTTTGCCTCCTCTCCATGTGACTTGCAGCTTGCTGCACTTCAGTTACATTGGCTCTGAGATACGTTAAAGTGCAGCTCAGTTTAATGAAGAAGTGGATAGGACAAATCAAGGCTAGAGACCTTACAGCAGAGACTAGGTAAGTAAATGCAGCTGTAGATAAGTGTTTACTAATATTGTGCAAAAAATTACAATATCTAGCCTGTAGCATTTAAAACAATACTCAGAGCTGTCATTTTTTGGTGGTCCTTTCTTTGCTTCACTTAAGTAATTTGCAAATATGTACATACTATGTAATAGATTTATGCATAAGACTGATAAAGGATTTAATTTTATTTTTCAAACTTCCTACAGCAAAATAAATCACTTTCCTTTAATTTCTTTACCTATTTTGTTTTAAGTCCTTTGCTATGTGAGTAACTGCTTTGTCTATTTTAGTGCAGTGCTCAAAATAATTTCAGTGGGAGGTAGCTGATAGTTTCTGGTGCCTTCCTGTTGTTTTCATTATTTTTCTACTGGTGAGGGAGAGGGGAAAATAGCTTGTACAATGAGCCTCCTAGATACAGCATTTTCAGGTTTCTAGACTCTAACTCCAGACCACTGAAAACTCCCTAACATCAACTTGCTCCAGGAATTGATTCAACCATCCTAGTAGGATATGATTTCAGCTGTTTGTTTTTGTTCCCTGTGTCTTCCTATAAAGATTTGTATGTGTTCTTATACGGAGTTTTATATAGAAATTCCTGTTTAAACTTTCTGTGTGTTTAAATTTCTGTAAATTTAATATCCATATACAAGATGGAGAAATCAGATGAAAGCTTTTGCGGTTAAGACTTCCAGGCTTTTGATATATTTCTGTCTGTAGCAATTGGAATGGCCCTTGTAGTTGCTATAATGCTGTTATGAAATAGGACTGCAATCCTAGTCAATTAGTAATTGCCAGAATGGTTGTTTTAGCTGTTTCAGTGCCTGCCCTTTGAGTATTTAAACCTCAGTGCATAGACAAAGAGCTGAGAAGAAGGAATGATCAAGATAGATTGTAAAGACCTATGCCAAAGACAGATTTGAATCTTGGAAACTGAAAAGGGAAAAATCAAACTCCTTCATTGTTGGTAGTGTTTTAAAGAAAATATTTTAAAGCATTTAATATCTTGTGATCTAGACCGTGTCTTCCTTTTACAGCATCTCATGGGAAAAGGTATGTCAAATATTATAGTCTATCATGACTTTTATTATCTGAATTAATCAGAATGCATTATCTTTTTCAGATAATCACACCATTTAGGAGGCTAATATTGTGTGCTGAGAACAGAAAAGAAATGGAGGACTGGATAAGCTCTCTGAAGTCTGTTCAATCTAGAGAACACTATGAGGTAAGTTGACATCCCTCTTGGTGCAAACTATTCTAGCTGAACAGCTCAAGCTACAGGACACAGACTGGAGTATTCACCCTCCTTGGTGTGAATTGTGTCCAATGTCAGAAGTTCAAATGTTAACACCTTTACTAGTGAAATGAGAGGTTATTATCACACTTTTCTTTAGAAGTTTGAAGGGAGAGCAGGCTAGTTACCCTTTGGAAAGTACTTTCGGTGAACATTGCTTTGTAGTCCTCTGTAATATGGAACCGTAGGTAATTTCAGTCACCGTAGCTGTGTTCTGTACTTGCAAATTTGTCTTAACTTCTCCTTTACTAGACCGCACAGTTTAATGTGGAACATTTCTCAGGGATGCATAACTGGTACGCCTGCTCCCATGCCCGACCTACCTTCTGTAACGTGTGTAGAGAGAGCCTCTCTGGAGTCACTTCTCATGGCCTGTCTTGTGAAGGTAAAATAAACGCTTTCTTCCTGCTTTTTGTAATGCCGTGTGTGTAGACAGATGGCTGAAAATTTAAGACAAGTAACGATTCTGAAAGTAATGAGTAAGAAAAGAGCCTGAAGGGAGAAATCTATTCACTAGAGTGACATTCTTTTGGGCAGAGGGACTGCTAATGATCTGGCTCACCTTCTTCTCCCAGTGCTTTTTTCTAACTTACCTGAATAAAACGGTTCCTTCAGCTGCAGCAACCAGTTTGGAACGTGCTGGGTGGACAGTTTACAGAAAAGATAGGATTTATTTGATTTGTCCGTCAAAATTGTGAAACAAAATAGTCTTACTGGTTTGCAGAATCAGCATTCCTCAGCAAAATAATCATCATGGTAGTTTCGGCCAGAAGTCTATAAAAATTCTTAAGACTTTGTTCAGCATTATGACGTCTTCCCCTCCAGTTCTTGTTTGCTATTTGCTGCTGCCTGATGCTGCAGTACAGGCAGGACAGCTGAGGACAGATTTATTGCTTTAAAAATTCTCTCATGCAGTGAAGGGGTAGAGATGAAGATGCCTTTATGTTTTGATGGTTCGACAGATGAAATCCAGCACAAATTAAAAGGAGGTGTGGCTGAGACTTCAGCATTAAGCTTATCCAGAGAAATTACATTTTGCAAGCAAATACTTATAATAAATCTGAAAGAGCTTTTTTATTTTCTGCTGCAGATTCTGTGAAAAAGTGGTAACAAGTCTGTTTGTGTTAGAATCCAGCAAAAAATAAAGCATCTGCGTGACCTTGTGATATGGAATTACCTTATATATGACATGTAGAGATATTTAAATAATAAAAGAGCTAAGTGTCCAGAAAAGAGTTACAGTTATAGCGTTCAAAACTTAAATTTTTTGGATGCATGTTCCGAATTGCAAATGCTTTTCTGTTATTGACGCTGTTAAAATACTTGAGGTCTGAGCATAGCAATGTGTATTAAGGAAATCTTACAAAGGAAACATTAACCCACTGTCCTGAATTGTCCGTGCTTTTATTGTAGCTGATGGTGCAGTTGCCAAGGAATGAGCTGAACCCATTTCGTAGAAATTAGAAGTGGCATAGTTACTTCTAGCTTCTCTGGTGTATGTTTTCCACTTTGTAGAAGTTGTTTGGACAGTTTTAAGGCAATTATGGTATTTTACGTACCATACAATATATGTCTGATATTGTCAGATGGAAGTGTCATGTGCTCAACTAAAATGCAGTTGTATTGCCTCTGTGTATAAATAGTTATATTTTCTTAGGCAAAGAAAAAGACTCCTTTCATAAAGAATGTATCCTTTCATAAGTTAGTATTATAGCTGTTTTAAAAGGCTATTTAGCAAGAATTATTCTTTTAAGATTATTGATGTTAATAGTTGTAGTTCATTGTTTTCTGTTTTTTCAGTGTCTTATTTTGCTTCTAAGCATGGTTTTAATTTCCAAGGTGTTTGCTTTTTCCAAGGTATTAACTTTACGTTAAGGAAGTTTCCTTGATTTCCGGGTTTGGACTTCATTGCCTTTCTGCATAACTTATTACAAACTAATGCTACATTTATCCATGTTTCTGATGCTATTTGATCTTTGAGCAGTTTTTACAAATGGCTAATGAAGGTAGTTTGGATTTGCTTTCACTGGTCTACAGGTTCATATATGTGTATAACCTGGATTGGTACATGTAGGTACCATTATATTCTTTTATCTATTAATAAATTTACCTCCTCTTACTTCTTAGCTTCTAGTTTATATCTGTTTTGTTTATTTTCTTCTAAGTATTTTTCAAAATAAAAGAAGAATTTTAATTATGCATCTAACCTAAATAATTTGACAGCTTTTGCTGGAGTATGCCTACTTTATCCCCGGTTATCTATATCTGTAAAAACTCTCGTTAACCATCCTTATTTGCTTCATCTAAGAAGTGTATTTTGGTTCGATGCTACTTCTCTCTCTTAGGTAAGTGAGTTCATATTTACTTGCTTCTGCCATGTGCACTTCTAATGCATTTCACCATCTATTTTGTAGATTAACCCAGTGTTAGCAATGTACACTGTTTGAGGAGACAGTGTAGAAAGTATGGAGTCTTCAGATTCCCCAGACATGTTCTGTGCTACTTTTTCTCATTACATCTTTAAAAAAAACCTGTTTAAATATTCATGCTTGGTGTCTGAAACCTCCAACACTGCTTTACGCTGGGAATCCATTTATATCTATACTGAATTCAATTATTTGTGAGGTCATTGATCCTAGGCTACTCTATTATGTCCTGCATTGAGAAGCATGAGAGCCTTCTTCTCAAGAGATATTTGAGCTCTTCCTTCTCTCAGTGGTTTGGGTTACTGGCACGCCAAGTTCTTTTGAAAGTAGCTTAGAGTCTTTGTACTCTTTGTGATCTGATTTCTTGACTGTAGGTAAAAATAAAAATAAATTCCATTGCTGATCTTTTGCAGCTTATAATATTTTACAAGATCAGTCCTGTAATATTTTATTCTCTCAGACCTGCTGGTCGCCAGCAGCACTACACAACTGGGTTTTTTGAGCCAGACCACACAAGCAGCCTCATTTCTTTTGGACATAAGATGGGCGTCTTCTTTTTTCAGGGCACCTCCCCTCTGAGTAGCCTTTGGCAAAGATTGAACAAATTAATTGCAGGCCACCCTGAAAATAATCCTGTAAATTTTGTGGATGCCATTGTAAGAAAAGAGTGTATATTAATACCTTTGCTAGGAAAAAGTCAAAGAATTGCTATGTATATCAAACTGAAGATGTAAATTCATATCAAACCAGACTTGGATCTTTCCACTGCTCAAAAAAAAGTTACTTTTAAAATATTTAATCGTATACTCCTTTGAGGTATAATGCTGTTCCTCCTACTAATTCCTTCTTTTATGTCTTCCCAAAAGGTAATCTACTTTTCAAATATTGTCTGTGTGTTGTGTTGCTCTAGCTAGCTCTAAAGGCTTGATCACCGCAGCATTCATCTACAGTCTTTACTAGGACAGAAAAATTATGATTTTTTTGCCTTGCTTTGGAAATCACTTCAAACTAGCTGATTCAATTAAGGCTTTTGTTCTTTATGCTCTTCAAATGCTTCTCTTATTCAGAGTTAAGCTGTGCTCAGGAGCCTGAGCTCAAGAAGTTGTCAAATAAATGGAGTAAAATCCAGTTGGGGGCCAGTCCAAAGTGATGGTCCCCAGCACTCAGTATTGGGGCTTGTCCTCTTTAACATCTTTATTAAAGATCTGGATGAGAGGATCCAGTGCAACCTCAGTACGCTTGCACATAACACCAAGTTAGGTGGGTGTGTTGATCTCCTTGAAGGTCAGGAGGGTCTAACAGGGAGATCTGGACAGGCTGGATCAATCGGCTGAGGCCAGTTGTATGAGGTTCCATAAGGCCAAGTGCTGGGTCTTGCACTTGGATCATAACAACCCCCTGCAACGATACAGGCTTGGGGGAGAGTGGCTGGAAAGCTGCCCAGCAGAAAAGGACCGTGGGGTGCTGGTCGACAGCCGGCTGAATCTGAGCCAGCAGTGTGCCCAGGTGGCCAAGAAGGCCAACAGCATCCTGGCTGGTATCAGAAACAGTGTGGCCAGCAGGAGCAGGGAAGTGATTGTCCCCCTGTACTCTGCACTGCTGAGGCCACATCTTGAATCCTGTGTCCTGTTTTGAGCCCCTCACTTCAAGAAGGACATTGAGGTGTTGGAGCATGTTCAGAGAAGGGCCACAATGGTGGTGAAGGGTCTAGAGACCAAGTAAGTCCATTGAGGAGCGACTGAGGGAACTGGGGTTGTTTAGTATGGAGAAAAGGAGTCTGAGGAGGGACCTTATTGTTCTCTACAACTACCTGAAAGGAGGTTGTAGCAAGATTGGGGTCAGTCTCTTCTCCCAAGGAACAAGTGACAGGACGAGAGGAAATGGCCTCAGGTTGCGCCAGGGGAGGTTTAGGTTGGATATCAGGAAAAATTTCTTTACAGAGAGCCCAGGGAGGTGGTGAAGTCCCCATCTCTGGAAGTGTTTAAAGGATCTATAGATGTGGCGCTGAGGGACATGGTTTAGGGATCGTGGCAGTGCAGGGTGAATGGTTAGACTTGATGATCTTAAAGGTCTCTTTCTACCAAGTGATTCTGTAAACACAGGGATACATAGAATGTTTCAGTAAAGAAAACTAAAGTATTAAAGATCATTGTCTACAGAAGCTCTTTTAAAGCTCTCTAGTCTCAAGTACTCTGTAATAATACTGCATTTTTATTCTCAAAGATGTATTTCTTCATGTAAGTTCTCAAAGATGTATTTCTTCATATAGTGTTTTCATTATCATGAGTGAATCTTGGTTGTTGAATATCAAATATACATAATAAGCTGGAGATACCAGTTTAAATGAGGTACTTTCTCCTGTGATGAATTGCACAAACAAACAATATTGAAAGAACACTTTAGGATCGTGAGGTCAAGCAGTTGCTATAAATTGGATTGAATTGCCTCTGCAAATGTACTTTGTGTGCTTGCTTTTTTCTTTTGTTACTATTGGGTTTTTTCCCCCCAAAACCCTGTTCTTACCCACTGTACAGGGTATTGTACATGCACTGGATGGGTAGTCATTGTCTCCAGGATTTTTGCCATGTTTTCTGCACAGGATGAAGATTGAGTATTGAATGAAGTGGTCAGAAAGAGAAGGGATGTTCATTGTTAAAAAATGAAGGAGTAATGGAAAACTGTGTTCTATGGCTTTATATCACACTGTACCCCTCTATAATTCTGGAGAAATTGCTTAAATAGGCTTTTTTAAATCAAATCATTAGTTGTGTGTTGTTTATAATCTGGGACTTGTATCACAGAAACGGAGTTTTCTCTAACTGTAAAAGTCAGTTGAAGCTGATCTGAAGCCACTGATACTTTGAAGACATACATAAATAAAAAAAGATCTTAACTGTAATAGTGCTGAGTGTAATAGTTTTAAAAGGCCAGGAAGAAATTAATATAGGTGTCTAAACAGCAGTTTTTAATTAGCTTTTGGTAAATAAAGCAAATACCTGGTGAAAATTACTATGAACCAGAGTACAGCATAGCTGCATGCTTATCAAGAACCATCTATTGCATGAAGTTAATGAGGGTCCTGTTCTCAAAAGGTGTATGATAATATAACTGAAGACTTCATACTCCATACGAGAGCTAGACTGCAAAGTTAAGTTGCATGAGTAGTGTAACTTTGTAGTACTTAACTTTGTAGTGTGAGCATTCTTTTAGCACTCTGTATTATTAAATTAACTTAGAGTTCTTTATTTGGATGAAAATAGTAAAAACTTCCATGAAACTGGTGAGTTTTATCCTCCGTAACACACATAAGATTCAGATTGGAGTGAAGTTATGTTGCTACTTTCACATGAGTCACTCACTTTTTGCTGTGATTTGTCCATCCATCATGTGGTAGTTAGTATTCTTGGAAACAAAACAGCAGGTTTCTTGAAATACCTGAAGACAAATCCTGTTTTGACAGCTTAAACTGTAGATAGCTCAGGGATCTTCCGATCAGTTTCAAAACTTTGGCTTTGGCCTGTGAAGTTACAAGAGAACAGGCTGGGCCAGTTCTTGTTTGAAGAACACAAGAGAAAATTCATGGTAAATTAGGTGGTAGAGTGGTAAGCTTTGGGGAAGAAAAGTTGAGTGTCTTGCTGAATTAATTGATGGGTGGTGAGAATGAAAGGCCTTTGAGACAGAAGTGTTCTATAACAAAGGTGTATGTTTTCAGTGTGAGAGATCCTACGATAATGTTCAGTAGTGTTGATTTTTCTTCACTATAGATAGTAATAGCTCTAGATTTAATCATTGACTCTGACAGCAGATGTTGGTACCACTGTGACAACTGTTTTCTAATTAAGTGGTTATTTTGGTTCACTTTCTGAGAGACCTGCTTCATATTCCCAGTAGAAACATTTACACAGGAAATTAAAATTCTACAAACAATTTGGTTTCACTGAATTTTTTCCTTTTGTCATCTTTTAAATTTCATTGGCAAAGTAATGGCAATTGGTGTCTAACAGTATGTCTGCTCGTTTCTAAAAGATTTCAGATATCAGACTGATTCATGAATGGGATGCGGTATCACCTGAGACAAAAGAAATTAGGGGGTAGTGGTAACTAAGGCTGAGATCTGATTTAAATTTTTGCTTTCTATACCCATCATTTCTGTACTGCTATGTATATTGCTTTAAAGTTACAGCTGTGTCTTAAGGTCATTGTTTTGGGTAATGTTTAACTCTCAGAGTAACATGAATTGTTGTTTGATGGTATTGGGGTTGCAGGGAGATGACCTACAGGGAGAATGATCTGAGATGTTTTAAGTTATATACTGTACCCACCAAGCAAACATGAGCTGTCACTTGCCATCTGTGGTGTGGCTTGCTGCAAATCTTCCTGGACTTGAATTTGTCCTTGCCTTGTTGAGAGCACAGAGGTTGAATACAGGGTCTTGAAATCTAGTTGAACTGTAGTTCAACAGGATTTGAAAATTCCCTTACTTTGTTATGCCTTCGTGATTTGGGATTTCCTGTTGTTCCTCATCCCTGATTTGTTGTGTTTTCAGCTGCATGACAAAGAGAAATTATGAACTGAATTTTCTTTTAATTGCATTGTGTCGTGTAACGTGAAGTGACGTGTACATGGCTGTTCTATGGAATATCTGTGTTTAAATCTTTTAAACATATGTATCACTGAAATACAGCAAGTAACATAGTATACATGTTTGTGTCTGTCTTCCAGTGTGTAAGTTTAAAGCACATAAAAGATGTGCTGTCCGAGCAACAAATAACTGCAAATGGACTACGTTAGCCTCAATTGGAAAAGACATCATTGAAGATGAAGATGGTGTAAGTACTCTTCATATTGACAGTATTTTCCACAGCTGCTGCTTCTTTATAGAAAAAAAAAAAAGGGCTAAGCCTAGAAATACTGCCATGTGACCCATTGAATTTACTGGTAGGTGGCTCTATTCCTGAACACTTTTCAAAGATTAATGTGGCATTTAGAACAAAAGTTTATATTCCTAACTCACAAGACAAGTTTAGTATCTGTGGGCACTACATTGCAGCTGTGTTACAGGATTTTAAAGGCCACACGCAGAGAAACTCTGAAGCTGGAGAATTGCTCCCAGAAATTCCTACTGCTCTTAAGCAAAGGTGGTATTTTGTACTGTAACTGTGCTCTTTTGGCAATCTATTTTGTGTCCTCTCAACAGATAGCTGTTCTCCAGGAGGCCTGTTTAGAATTCACTGACATACAGGGGTTTTTTACTGATGAAAGCAGGAATTCTAAAAATTAGCAGGAGAAATGACAAAAGCTTTTCAGAGGTTTAATGTCATAGATGGGTTATTCTTACAAACACAACTGTGTATGTGCCACTGGCGTGAAAACTTCTTCCTAGAAGGTTAGTACTCAGTTGCACACCTGTGAGTGTCCTGAGTTGCCCGTGGTATTAATGGGACAAGAAGTGCACTGAGTACACTTTGCACTACATTTAGGGACTGCTTTACAGAGCTGTGACTTTCCAGCTGTGGTGAGAGGGTATGTAAAGCCACAGGGATATTTTGCTGTTCTGCCTGTTCTTCTGAATTTTAGTTATTTTTGACTACATTTAGTTGTGTCATGTAGTCAACATTAAATGTATGGGTACTTACTTGTGTCACAGAGTCTCTAGATTTAACTGCCCTGTTGTTTTGTGGTTGCTACCCTAGTACCATAAATAGTTGAATGATATGTGTCTCTCTTCTTCAGCTGTCACACTTTCTGCCTATCATGTGAAACACCATCATAGTCCACATTCATACCTGTTGCCTTGCGAGCATCAGTGTTACTTATCCTGGTCAGCCATACCTGCTTCTTTGATAAAAGGGTAGAGCTGTGGGAAGTAGTTTAAATCCACCTGTATTTTGAGAGACCAATTTCTGTTTCTGAGTATTAAATTTTTATGACTACTTCTTCACAGATAGCTATGCCTCACCAGTGGCTAGAGGGTAATCTGCCCGTCAGTGCCAAATGCGCAGTCTGCGACAAGACTTGTGGCAGTGTTTTACGCCTGCAAGATTGGAAGTGCCTTTGGTGTAAAGCTATGGTAGGTGCAATGAACCACGTCCAGGCGTCTAGGATTTTGCCAGCTTTATTGCTCACCATTATTTTTATTATGTCATTTCATAACTGTGCTTTTGGATTAAGTAGGAGCAAGCAGCTTGTGCAAACTCAGATCTCTCTAACGTTCATAATTTCTCAGCCTGTCCTACTTGCTTCAGCTGATTTTTAATATGCCCACAGATGCAGCTTTTCCTTAATAGGTGTTGTCATCCAGTGTATTTTCTCTGCCTTCACCTAACTGATGACTGAAAGTTCAGATGCCTGTTCCATATGCCTCAGAATCATCTTACTTTCTTGTCTCATTTATTGTAGATATTGCTGTAATAGTATTTTAGTAATATTAGTGATGTTAATATTTATTAATATTAATCTAACGATATTTTAATTACCGCAAAATATTGAAGTTCTCTTCTTCAGGAAACTGTAGGTTGCTGATTTGGAATTCTATAACATGCTCTTGCTGGTTAACTAAAATACAGTTTTCCCTTTAATTTTTTAAACTTACCTAAAAAGATATGTTTCATATGCTAGAGTATAGAAATGGAAAGTTATCATTTTTTTTGTTGAAACTTGTGGCATATAGAAGTCTTAAGGCTCCGTGTGTAGGCAGTGGGAAATGATTGGCATCTCCAGAGGTGATCTGAAATTTAAGTGAAGTGCAGCACCTTGTGCATATGCCTATTTTCCCAAAAACTATGGACAAGACCTCTACAGCACATGGTTCATGGGACTTACCTTTGGCAGGTTGGTCTGGCTTGGTAGATGTGCTAGCTTTAGTGCAGATACATTTTCCAGAACAGCTGGGTGGATGTACAGAGCTATGTGTGCCTGCTACCCCCAGCACAGATTCTGGCTGCCGGGAATTTGGTCCTCCCTTGTTTGAGGATGGAGGTACGTGATTCCCTTGAGTGGATGATTCATATCTGCTATAGGGGTAGCTGAAGATTAAGTACTGCAAATTTACCTTTTGTGGAATGAGTACTAACCTTTGTGGTTGAATGCTCATGTTTTTCTCCAGTCTCGTTGTTCTTCTGTCTTATGTATTAGTCTGGTTTTGTTACATAGATGCTGTATCAGTTATACTTTCACCCCAAAATTTCACTGTAGGGAACTAATTTTTTG
>NW_010401636.1:50030-53655 GCF_000710305.1 Buceros rhinoceros silvestris
AGGTAAATAATTTTTTGTTTCTTTTGTAGGTTCACACTGCCTGTAAAGATCTGTATCCTCGTAAATGTCCGCTTGGCCAATGTAAGGTATCCATCATACCTCCAACAGCACTAAACAGTATAGACTCTGACGGTACGTAGTATTGTAGTGTGTTCAGTGGTAGCTCTGGACTTGCAGTGCCTGGTGAGATCTGTTTAACCACACAAGGCTAAAATCTATCTACTGAGCAACCTTCAAATTTACAGAAAAGTATGATTTCCCATGTAGCTTTTTACAGGACTGTTTGACTGACATGATTTTAAAAATGTTTTTGTAAGTTTCCCCACTAGAGATTTTCTCCAGTTTTATTTATGACCCTTGGAAACTTTTCAAGCGAACGACCAGATGAAGTGAGCTGATGCCTGCCTGGCATGCATCACTCTTTCTGTGAGTTCTCAAATTTTGGCTAACTGCTTTATGCAGAGGCAAGCTAGCTGAATGGCTCAGATCCAACAACTGCTTTACCAGACTGAAGAGAAGAATTGCTTCCACAGCTTCTCTGAATTTATTTGAAATATAAGCAGTGTAAGAATGCTGCAACACATAGATAAAAAGCCAGGAAATGTTCAAAACTCACAGGTGCTCTTTGGTGGCTCAGGATAGAGACACATGAGCAGTGGAAGATTTCACTTAAAGGCAGGGAGTGGATTCAGTAAGGAGTATCATGAAATCTAACTCCTTTAATTTTAGAGTTTGTGTTGATGGCAAATGTAGAGCAACAACTTTAACACAATTTAATGAATTTTATTGTATGAAGACAGTAAAAGTGATTGTTTATTCTGTATATATTCACTCTAATTGCTCTGTGGTGTCATAGACCAGTGTCATGCTGCTTTTTATTATAAATGCTAGGAAGATTGTTCTGTGTGTGAAATTATTTTTCTTGGCCTTTAAATACATTAATCAAAACTGATTTAAAATGATATATTATGATAATGTGGAATTAAATTATCATGCTTTAATACCAATTTTTTTATTTGTAGCTTTAGTAATTTTTTGTAGTAATTGAAAACAACCCAGTCATTTTAATATTGCCTGAAACAAATGTCAAAATTCTACCTGTGATATCTGATCTTGAAACGTTGCCACTACTTCTATGGACCGGTCATGTTTGTGACAGCTGTGTCCATTAGTACTACTTGATAAGGGCCTTATAGAAAGCCTGCTCTAATTAGTGAAGACCTACATTGACTTTAATGAGCTTTGGATCACAGCTGAAGGTCTGTTGTTTGGTGATTCTATTATAATTAGTAGTATAACTTCAGTCTGAAAAAAAAGAGTTCTCATGCAAAGTCTCACCTGGGAGAAACTGAGAACAGTAACTTTTAAAATTTGTGAGTACTCGCAGAAAGCTCATACAGATGTGCATGATCCAGTTCAACACAGTAAGGTTAAAGAAAAATTGGATTAAATGCCAAATACCTGAAATGCATCTTTATTTATGTGATAATCTGTAAAGATGAGATTTCAGAAGTATTCTAAAAAGTTAACAAACATTTTCACTGTGGAAGAACAAGCTATTGTTTTCAGGATTTTACTAGATCTAGGCACTGAAAATACTGTAAAGAAAAAAATGAACTGGTAAATCTTGAGCATTTATGTTTTTGTTGCATGGCTAATATTCAGTTTAGCATTTACATTATGCATGATAGAATGTACTCCTTTTGTCCTTCATCCCTTTCTTCCTATTTCCCATGATTTCTTTTTGAGTTGTTCATATTGAAAGCCTTATTTATTTCATTCTTTCTAACTATGTTCACAGGTTTCTGGAAAGCCACATGCCCGCCATCCTGTGCCAGTCCTCTTTTAGTTTTTGTTAACTCAAAGAGTGGAGACAATCAGGGAGTAAAGTTTCTTCGTCGATTCAAACAGTCGTTAAATCCAGCTCAGGTGTTCGATTTAATGAATGGAGGACCTCACTTAGGGTAATGACCTTGGAAATCTTGAGCAATCCTTTCCACAAGGGAATTGAGTGCAAAGTATAGTGTCCTATTGTCCCTTTGTTGCTATAATTCTATCACCAGTATCTACTGTGAGTTCCTAATTAAAAGCCAAAAGATAACAGAATTTCAGAATGAATTCCGGTGGGTGAAAGGATTGTAGGATAATATTTTCTTTTTAGAAAAACTCACTTGAAAATTCAAAACCAAAACCTACCAGCCAAAGTGTTTCATGGCTTTTTGGCTAGCTTTGACTTCTGTTAACTGGTAAGGTTCAAAACCATTCCAACTCTCTAGATGCTTTCCTGAATCAGGACCTTTAAGCACACCTGCTGGATGCTGTTCTTCCATTTCATGCGTGATTCAAATATTCCTGTGACTTTGTTGTGAATAGCTATGGGAAAAAACCTTATTGTCTAAATGTCTGTATGTTTTTGAATTACGAACACAAATGTCACCAGGAGAGTTTGCAATGTGAGATGGATGAGTACACTAAAATGTGTACTCTGAAAACTGCATTCAAATTACGGTTTATGCAACACCTGCAAATGGTCAAGAAAATGAGCCTCTCACACAACTGGGAGCAAGAACACAATTAAAACCATCAGGCATTGTACAAAATCTAAGGGTTGGTTGCTGGAGAGATAGGGATGAAATTTGTATAGCTGTGGCTGTAACCCAGGCATCTTTGCATGTGCGTAAAGATTAAATTCATGCACGTTTTTCTGCTGCCTAACTTAATTCCACTAAGATGTAGCATTATGGTCAAATGCCCTATTAAGGTCAGTTACAGCAGCCGGAAACACTGATTTTTTGTACCCTTAAAGTTGCAGAATTATACTTGTGTGATAAATACGTAGATGAAACAAATGCACAAAACCCGTTTAAACAGTGGGCAAATAATACAAATACAGCTGTGGATTTTTATAATTAGTATGGTGTTACGGACGTGTTATGTTAACTCTTTAAGTTGTAATATTCTTTTTATAAAAACCCTGATAATCTCATTTTGATCTAAGTCCCTTTTGGCTAATGTTTTGTACACGTAATTACGATAGCAGATAAAAGTTCACCTTGATTGGAGGGGCAGGTTTTGAGAGAGGACAGTCTGAAAAACACGCCTGTTTGAAAGTTCTCTTCCTTCGTGTAGTAACAAACAGCAGCATGGTTCAAAAGTACTACTTTGTTTTGCACGGTAATCATAGGTCAGGTTGGTTTCTTTTAAATATTTTTCCCGAAGAGTTTCCCAAGAGGGGTCCTTAGCAGGTTGTGCTCGTGTCGTCTTTCTTTCTAGTTGATCTAAACAGCAGAATTCCATTCTTTGAGGCAGTGTATTTCTAGGGTTTTTCCTCTCTTTTCTCAGGTTAGGAGAAATTGCTCTGGTATCACATTTTTTTCCTTAAATATCTACATCTTTTGTTCTGAATAGGTGTCTGCCTATCTTATTTAAGTGACATTATTTTCTTTAGAAAATAATATTAATATTTCAAAAATTTGTGATCTTAATAGCTGCTTTTTAATAAAAGTTCTGAGATTATACATATTCTGGAAAATAACATGCGTTAAAAATAAACAGCTTTATTTTTATTATTTTAAGAGTTTATACCTTCTGGTTCTTCTTTGATTGTTGGTTGTTTTTTTTTTTT
>NW_010401636.1:53702-54582 GCF_000710305.1 Buceros rhinoceros silvestris
TTTTTTTTTTGTTGTTGGGTTTTTTTTTTTTTTTTGGTGGGTTTTCTGAGTTGGGTTTTTTTTTTTTCTTGTTTATGTTTAAATCCCTGTTGTTTTTACTTCTTGGCTGGTTCTTCATACCTCACTCCCCTTTTGTCTGTGTCTCACCTTTTTGCTTGTTCTGCCTCTGGAGTCCAGCTTTCCTGTACTGCCCAAGTGTTATATCCTGAAGGTGTTAAAAGTCAGAGAACAGGAGGAAGAGCCATAGGAAGTGAAAGCAGAATACGGCTCTAAGGATCTAATATGAAATACTTGAATCATTTGTCTTATTTTGTTGTGATCACTTTATGTGTCATAATTGCCTCCAATGGTCTTGCATTTAGTTACTCACACGTTGGCAAAAGCCCACCCGTATTGTGGAGCACATCCTGTCATTGTGTCATAACCTCTTCTGGTGAAAAATCCCAAGCAGTGCCTTGTGCTTCTGGCTGAAGTGGGAATCACAGAGCAGCTGCAATTTCATAGCTTAGAAAAAAATTTAAATATTAATAAAATTAAGGAAATTTTATTAATAAAATCCTGAAAACAATATTGAGGGAATTTTTAAAAGTAAAACTTGGCATGTTATTTATCAGAAATGTCAGTATAAGTGGAATATATGACAGATGGAATGCAGATAGGTTTATTAAGTAGATGGTTGTATCAACATACCCTAGAACAATAAAAAGACCATAAAGATGCCATGTACCATATTTTCTTGTAACAGCTGCTAATGGGTATAACTGCTCTCACAAAGGGACGTAACTGGCTCTAACAGGCTGCATTTTCTCTGCAGTTTGCGGTTATTTCAGAAGTTCGACAACTTCAGGATCCTTGTGTGTGGCGGGGATGGAAGCGGGGG
>NW_010401636.1:54755-55780 GCF_000710305.1 Buceros rhinoceros silvestris
GTCTTGTCAGAAATCGATAAGCTCAGCTTGCACAAACAGGCAAGTGTACATACTTACTTTCCTTGACCGTACTGACTAGACTTAGTTTTATGTGCTTGCATTTCCTTGGCTTGGTTCTTTGTCATATCTCTGTATGTGGGCCAAACTCAAATAGTTACTCCTACCTGAAAATTTTCGCTGGTGTAAACAGGAGAAGTTGTATGGGGGTTGCACAATTTCATTTACGAGCTTTAGACATCAGCTGTGAAATTAACATTTGTTGCTTAAAATAACAAGCATTTGTAAAAGTTTGTATGTTTTGTATGTTTGTAGTTTTCAAAAGTAGATTTGCTCCTGTGTTGTGTTTCAGTGTCAGTTAGGAGTGTTACCCCTTGGTACTGGAAATGACCTTGCTCGTGTCCTTGGTTGGGGAGGATCCTGTGATGATGACACACAACTTCCTCAGATTTTGGAGAAACTAGAACGAGCCAGCACCAAAATGTTAGACAGGTAAACCTAAATGTGCATATACATGATTTATCATGATATTCAAATTGTTTTTATTTAGGTTTCTGATGGCCTAAAGTTATTCTGTGGTTGTTCTTTTTGTTAATTTGTTGAAGAAAGAATAAAGTTAAAAACCTGGAAACTTAAAAGCTATTACATTTCTTTCAGGTGGAGTATAATGTCATATGAACTGAAATTACCAGCAAAGCCTTCTATTCTTCCAGTGACTGCAGAAGAGTCAGAGGAATGCCAGGTGGACTTTTATTTTCGTTTGCTGTTTCATATCCTTAACTTTGAGCTTCTGGGATGGTAGTATTTATAACTGAAAGGCTTGTGTGAACCATAGAAACTGATGTTTTGTGATCTGCTAACTGAACATAGTTAACATCTGTTCATGGCGTGTATCTCAGGTAATAAGAGATTATTTGAGATAATAATAAGAGGTTATTTGTATTATTTGCAAAAAATTAATGAGTTAAGGAGTCATTGGCAGAGCAGTCACAAATTCTCCCTAAAAAAATTATTTTTATATATATGTC
>NW_010401637.1:0-4207 GCF_000710305.1 Buceros rhinoceros silvestris
TTTCAAGCTAAAATGCCTGGATAAAAAAAAACAACCCCTGTTGAAGCATCTCCCTGCCAGCCCTACCTGCACCCCTAAAAGCCCAGTTTTCCCAAACCCCATTTCTGGCAGTGTTAATTTCTTACCATCCCATAGTACCCAAGCAGGTGTTACTCACACCTTCAGCTCAGAGGTGACTTATTATGAGATCGACTGAAACATCCTTGCCAAGGGAGGATGGAGAATTTACTTTTTCCTCGATTATGGCCTGTTCTTTAGCAGCTCTGTAAATATTTTCCTCATCCCTTTAACACCCGTTTGAAGGATAAACAACCCAAAGAAGGGAAACCAGTCAGGTGGGGGTGGGGTGGGGGGGAAGTCATGCAGGTTTCCATCAGATTAAGTATATATTTTGGCAGCAAATAAAACAGACCACAAGAAGGATGCACAAATTTGGGGCAGATTTGGCTCTCAGTCTGCTCACAGCATAGGTAAGCAATCTCTAAGCAGCCTCCTCACTGGACTCCAGGATATATAAGGACACATTCTGTATATAAAGGGTTATAAAAGAAGGGATTTGCTATTATTTTAGATCAAATGGAACCCACCTTTGGTATTTACTAAGTATTTTAGCACTTAACACCTTCCCTCAGACCGCTGCTCTTGCAGACAGGAGCAGGGAAGCAAAGCCCAGCCTTGTCTGCAGGGACACATCATGGGTGTGGACTGGGAAGACTTAGAGCTGGGAACACCTCCCTGAGGGGCCCATAGACCAGGGAAAGGCATTTTCTTGCCATGTTACAGCCTGTTACACCTGCCCTCCTCGTCTTTTTCAAGCCATAGATCAAGCATTTGTGCCACACATACATAAAGAAAAAATCACAGCTTCTACCCACTACCCAAACTTATCTCATTTCAGGAATTCTATTTATTAATAGAGATTAACGACAGTAAAACAAACTCTAGACCAATCTTTTTATTGAGCTTAGCCACTTCTGAATCCTTGCTGTAGATTTATATTCCCTGTTCTCCGTGAATCTCACCACAGAAGTCAAACCCGCGTTCTTTACAGCCTGGCAGGCTCAGCACACATAGTGTCTCACCCTCGTCCCTGTTTTTATCCAAGTCTAACCTCTTCTGAAGCCAATAGCATTTTGGTCTAAGATGAAAATTAGATGTTGCATTATCTTTCTTTTTATTCTAATTAAAAAGAATACCCAAGTGCTACCCTCACAGGGACTGTTTAAAAAACCATGGCAAGGGTTTCAAGGTGGGGTTTTTTGACTCCTTATTCATTCCACCAAAGCCAGAAGATTTCTGTTACAGTTCCAGGAGCAAAGAGCCACACCAAATCACCTGCTTGGTTGCAACTTCCATCAGAATTTTATTTTCTCAGACCATAAGAGCGTTTTATAACATCACAAATCCTTATATAAGGACACCAGTAAACATAATCCTGGAAGACTCTCATCAAAGCCTCTGCCAGCTTCCGCAGGTAGAGACAGCAGCATGCTTAAAATAAGAGCTCAGGTGTAAACAACACCCCTCCTGACCTTTGAGTTTAAGCAGCTGAGCAACATCCACCTACCAATTGGTCAGAATTGTGGTCGTCTTATATTCTTCCTATAAATCCCCACCGAATTCCATGCAGTTGTGCTGTGGGCAATGTGAATCTGCAGTAAGTGCGGTCCCAAACGTAACCCACTCCTCCGCTGCCAGCCGGCTTGTTCCATCCTTTTGCCCCACTTGCCCAAGATAATCTCATTTAAACAGACCATTGCAGAGGGTTAACGGAGCTCTTGTTGCCTTCTGCGGGAATTTCAGCCCCAAAGTGTTTATAAGCTTAAAAAACAGAAGGCAAACAAGCCTAACATTCAAACCGGAGCTTGTAGCAGACAGCGGGATTTACCACGGGTATTAAGAAGATTGTGGTGTGCAGATGCTAACACCGCGGCACGCAGCGAGCATGCAGCCCCTCTATTCCTGCCGCGGCTACAACTAACCCTTCACATCACAGAACGGGAAACTGCATCTCCCCTCTTTGCTGCGTTATTTTTAGTAGCCGTTGTGCAAGATGAATTGCAAGTTACTAAAATATACATATACATCCTTTTTTTTTCTATATTAGGTTGACATTTCAGTGTCAGAGATAAACCTTCCGCTCTCCAGATGATACGCCCGCTCCCGCAGCACACACTGCGGAGGGGGAAGGTGGCAGGGAGCCAGCTGGAGCTCTCGTCCTGACAACATATTTTTGCAGATTATGCAAAAGCGGCAACATTTAGCTTTAGAGGAACATCACAGCTGTTCCCCTTACCCTGTCAATCCCAGTCTCAAATTTGCAACAGGTTTCATTTAGGAAGGGCCAAAAGCCCTCCGAAGTGGTGCTTTCTACACGCACGGCCAACATTCAAGCAACACGAGAAGTTTAACAGCAATCCTTCGAGGACAGCACCAGCTCTACCAGCCAACAGAGATATCACAGGCTGCCAGGGAAGAGACCAGCACAGAAAATCGATTGTTGTCATCACATTATGTGCTTGTGCCAGATTTGCTTCTTGATGAATTATACAAAAAACCACAGGACCAGGCAAGCTTCATTCATTCATGCTTGTGGCAAAGGGATTGCTCCAAACCCAGAGGGCTCCTGCTTCAACCCAAAGGCTGAAGTCCAGGAGTTTTTTGACCACAGAGGCACCTCCCCAGCTCTGGCCAAGCCAAGTAATGCTTCTGAAGATCAAGGCACCTCTGGGGAGAAACCAGGCTGAAAATCCTGTTAATGCGGAGGCAGTGAGATGCAATGATGCACTGATTTTAAAACGGGAGGAGCATTACACTCGATAGTGCACAAAGTATTCGAATGCTCCAGTCATCCATAACCTGTAAACTCTTTGGTTCATGGCTCAGTTTGGACCAAGTGCCTTCACATGGTGGTAAAACCGGATTTTTGCCCAGCGGTGGGACACTAATCTGCTTATTAATGCATTACTCCTAACAGCAGTACATAATGGTTTTTCTAACATATTTCTAAAGGCCCATATGGGGAAAATTACTTGTGAAAAACTTGACTATTAAGCCCATAAATAAAATTAAACATGACGTCTTATTGCATGATAAACCAAATGGAGGCGACACTGAATGTGTAGGTGTGTTCATAAGAAACAAGGACACGGGATAACAAGCAGCATTGAAAGTCTCAATGTATAGCCAAACGTCCTTTAAAATAAAAACAAAGCGGTTTCAGACCCAGTGGAACCCGGTTCCAACAGAAACTGTCACCCTGTTTAAGTCTTGCGCACCTTCTCAGACAGAAAGAAGAATGATAGTCCCCACGCATAAGAGTTAAGTCATGGCCTCGGTTTGGTTAGGTGTAAGCCTGCCACCCTACCTCAGCGCAAGTGCACACCATGATTTCATCCACACAAATCTGGGCAGAGGAAAGCGGGGCCAGGTCCCGCTGCAGTCCCTATGCTCAGCTCAGGATTTCCAGCTGTTCTTGCTGACAAGGCTCAGCCTCTATTCCTCTCATGGATTTTTTTAATTATCCATTAGTGTCACTTCTAGATTTCTGAAATAAGGTTTGATAGGGTCCCAGGTTTATGGCATGAAACAATACAGTGCTCAGCTGTCATGAGAGACAAGAACGTCAGGACAGAACCACACGGCTAAAACTGTTAAACCACAGCAAATCTTTGTTGTTCTTTTCTCCTTTTTTCTTTATATTCTACCAAGAGACCTGTGAAAAAATAAGAGCTATTGAAAGGCTAGAAAATGCTGAAGGACTCAAAGCTTCACGGCAGAACTCCATGAACCTCCAGAACAAGAAGGACAATCACAAGAAAACTAGAAAAACGTATGGTCATTCCAAAGCATTTGCATGGTGTTTATGTCTCTAATAAGATGTTTATTCCAAGGCTGATTGCTAGTGGCAGCCAGTAGATAACGGTCGCTCTAGAGTAACTGCTGATAAATCAGAAGAACATCAGGAGAAAAATGAGCTCTGCTCACGCGGTAACCACAGCGCAGGACAAGGTTGTGCTCGTGGAAAACCCCACATCCTTTTGTAGGTGCTTTTTAATTACTGTTTAGGTTTGATCGTATTACTAATGACATGCCTAGGATTTGTTTGGCGGAACAAAGAGACAGAACTGTGCTCGTTCATGCGTTTCAGCTAAATTTGAAGTTCAACAAAACCCATCAAACCCCATTCAGCAGCAGCAGGGGTACC
>NW_010401637.1:4291-11986 GCF_000710305.1 Buceros rhinoceros silvestris
TTCAAACACCAGAGAGGTAATAGTTAAGTTAAACTCCAGCAGTTCTTCAGAGCTATGTGAAGAGGGCAGATGTGGTGATGGGTAAATGAAGCAATACACGGAAAGAAGGGACGGTCTGCACAAAGGTTTGGTTTCACTTGCAAATTTGCAGGATTATCGATGTCCTCAGCTCCTGTGTACTCCAGGCAGAGGATTGCCAACAGCCGCATTTCATGGGCAAGGGGAATAATGAATTTCTCATCGTGAAATATGTTATTTCTCAGATGTAATCTTCGCTGATACCAGCAAAGAATTTTCATAGCCTCTTCATCTACTCATATTGCACTCATAGTTTTAAAATACAGAAAGATTTATTTTTATTAGAAGCTGTGAGGCAGATTGGCAGCTCCAGTTTGCCCAGCGATGGACATCCAGGAAAGGTGGAGTTCGGAGCCAAACCTCAGCACCAGCACCCCACGCAGATGATGTCAAATACCTCCTACGAGGCACAGAAAGGCACGAGGCTAGAAATCTTGTGCGAAATAAACACGTCATCTCAACAACAGCGAGCATGGAACTACCCTGACTACTGCACACTTCTAATACATGTCAAGGTGTGTGGGAGGTCTCAGAGCAATGATTTCCAAAGCGTTGCGTAGAGCTGGTATTAAGCACGTTTTTCAGGAAAAGAAATCTCTCCCTAAATCTCTCTTGAAACAGAATCAGGACTGAAACACCTCATGAGGGGATTTGAAGGGTTAAATACTTATTTCTGCTCAAATGTGTTGCAAAAAGCATTTGAAGGGACTGTTGCATGAAAGGAATGGAGGTGGTCTTTTTTTTTTATTGAGAGTTGTTAAAACTAAAAATTCCCATATACTCTCACTTCCCTTTAGAGGTCTACTGGGGTTGGCTTGTTCCTCTGCTTTGATATGCAAATGGACAGCTTGCTTTCCTGCAGGGGACACTGGAACCCGGCCAAGGAACACAGAGGACATGTCCTGTCAGGAGAGCAGCCTGGCCGCCTCCAACACTCCTTGGGCAGCACCGAGAGCCAAGCTTGTGTTTTGGCTTAAAAATAAAATACCTTTGTTAATAGCTTTTCCTTCCAATATAAACGTTTAGATATTTACCCTGCTAGTCATCTCTGCCGGCCAATAGCAAGAAAAAAAGAGTTTGGCTGTTCCTCTTCGGTCAGCGTGTTACTAAACTCGTATTCTGCTTTTGAAGGTACTATTTCTGGGGCCCTTCATTTATGTCATAGAATATGGGTTATTTAAATAGCGTTTAAACCATTCGGCTGCGATGCACAGCCGTATTTTTAGAAGTGTGGTGAATTTATTTCTACAGGGCATTTTTCTCATTACTTTTCTATCTGGCCCGTTTTGTGGGGTAGAGACAAGGGGAAAGTACATTTTACCTTCCATTTCCTGGTCCCTTTAAGTTTCATTCTTCCCCACTTTCTTGTTTTTCTGCCTTTTCTTTTCACTGACATAATGGAGTACCTATAAAAAAAGATTAAATGGTACCATAAAGTTTTATTAATGCCTTACATCATTGATATCTTCTCTGTATTGATAGTTCCACTTCCATTATTGCTACTTAGGCATTTAATTAGTGATTCATACGGTATGTTGTAAACTACAGTATTAGCGTTAACCATCTACATAAAAGCCCCCATTATGTAAAAAACTCTTCCCAATATCATAATTGGAGTATAGTTATCCACTTTAACTGACCTGAATTAGATTATTATAGATTAATTTATAAAAAGTTACTTGTAAAGGACATTGAAGATCATGGAATATTAAGAGTGGAACTTCATTACAATAAAATGGACTTCAAGAACAATGGCACTGAGTTTTATATGAATCCATTACAATCTTCTTGTAATAGGAACAATAACTGTTTTATCTGGCAACTCGGTGATACTTAAGGATGGAGAGATAGACTGTTAAATAGAAAGAAGAGTGCAGAATTAAAGGGAGAATGTGTGCTTAAATCCTGGGCAAAGCAGCGGAGAGATAACGCACTCTTTGCAGAGGGAACTCGGGCGAGAGCATAAGGCAGAACATAGATGTCTAGCATGGAAGAAACCCATGGAAAACCAGGTTATTCAGGGGGTGAAGGCTAAATACTACCAGCAGTTAAGATTAATATTAAACTCTGAGGAAACCATTAATCCAAAGGGAGTCAGTCTGTATTTATGCCACAGTAAAAAGAACAATGGAATTTGGGCCACCTCCCCAGAAATGCTGTTCACATTTTTATCTGCCTTCTCTCTCCTACCACCATCTGTATTATTCCACTCGACTCATGAAACAATTTGGTCTGGAGCACAACTTTGCTGACCTGGCAAATTTGCATCAAGCAAAAGAAATACTGAGCTTAGGCCACATGGTGTCAAGGTCAAAGCTCCCATGATTTGGGCCTTCCCACATGTAACCACTACATGCCGTTGTCGTACTTCTAGCGAGCAGGAGGATGCAGAAGCTCTTTTTACATCCCAGCTTTGTCCTTTGTCCTTCACATCCAAGCCACCCACTCTTCCTCAAAGCCGAGATGAACAAATACCAGTCTGCTCTTTGCTACTCAGAGATCTCCCAGAAAAATCTTATCTACTGGCTTTATTGAGGCTTGGCACCACCAAGCACAGTTGAAGGGTTTCAGCTGGCCCTTCAGTTTTTGTGGCTGCATGTAACTGTACTCAGTCCAGGCTTCAACACATGCAGAGTCATTTTTCCTCCGCAGTTTTGTCCTTTTCAGAACAATATTGCTTTTTCTGACACATAACATGCACAATAACATCCTCTCAAATTCCCCAAGTTAATTTTTATGTGGTTGAGTATTTGCCTGCCTTCCAAAGAGAGAGGTCCTCCCCATCTTTCAGATTTAATAGATGCAACGTGCCACAGACAGAACGTCCAGTCGGAGTTAGCAATACTATTCTTGCTACCCGTATATTTGCAGGGTCACTGAACAGCCGTGCTGCATTTCATCTGGGAGGCAGGAGCTCCAGAAATCATTCCACAGAGTTAATCAAACAGCCTCTCTAGCCTCACTACCACCTGTTGGGTACTATTTCACAGGCAGCGTCACTGGGAATAGTACAATAGCAGGGAGGATAATGATGTTTAGAAATGGCACAGAGCTGGAAAATAGCAGAACTACAGGGTCATGAGCTGCTCACCCCAAGGGCGAGCTCAGGAGAACATCCCATGGTGACACAAGCAGTGCACTGGCACGCAAAGTCTCCAACTAGTCTTGGACATGTGCAATTCCAGTTGCTTGTCCATTGGACATCTCATCCTTCTAAAATTTTTGCCACAGAGCACTCCTGCTTCCTTCAGGGTTTGGGGGCTCTTGTCCACAACTTGTTTCAGGCCTTTTTGATTCCCTCTGAAAAGTCCAACTCATCTGTTTTAACTAAATCCTCTACAACTACTTTTTCTGATCATCAACCCTTACACACACAGGGGTGAAGCCGTAGGTCACTTGGAAATTGGATTCAGCATGCAACTAGACCCAAACGGCCAAGAGAAGGACATCAGGCTTGCCTCAAGGCTCTTCATCAATTTCCCATACAATACGGAGTCAAGTCAGGGCCTTCAACTATAGCTTTTACCTGTCTTTGGACCATCATGCACCAAAAAAAGACCTACATGTAAAGAATGCCCAATAGCGACCCCTTCCCGCGGCGCTGCAAGGCTTTCTAGGTCTATTTCTGTGGGGCACACCACTTCCTTGAAAGCTGCTTCAGAATGGTAGGATGAAAGCCCCCCAAAATGAAACACAGAATTCACCACTTTACAGCCAAAGTGCCAGATACGTATGACCTAAAACATCCACCTGTATCACCGTGCACAACTAGGAAAAACCACCAGGTCAGACTTCTGGGGTGTGCTTATGGCTCTCACCATAAGGGTGACGTTAGAGAAGCAAAACCTGCAGTGTGCAAGGTGTCACTTACAGGGGTTAATGCACAGCTGGAACAGGATCAGAGACAGTGCTGACAAGGACAGAGAGGAGACCAGGCTGGAAGAGCACTAGTCCTTTCAGGCTACTCCACAGCTACCATTAATGTACGGTGTTTCACCTGCCCCATCGCCTAGTCCCTGCTCCCGCCTTGTACCTGGGCTAACTAAAGGCACTGCTGTTGCTCCTCACTGCTAAGATCACTCTGAGCTGTTTTAAGCCCCATTTATTTTTTTCCATCTCTGGTATGGCTCAGAAACCAAAGTTTTGTTTTTGTGAAACTGATCTGAAATTCTTTCCCATTCCCAGCTCCCTCTTTGTTCTGCATTTCCCTTTCCTTCAACTATTCCAAAACCATATATTTCAAAATAATCTAAGTGTAGCGCAGAGAACACAATCCAGCTCTGACTGCCTGTACAGCTCCTGCAGCCTCTCTCTGGCCATAAATTTTGTAGGAGAGCAATAGAATGCAAAACACATTAGCAGTAACGCGCTGAAATCCCTGCGCTACAGGGTAAATAGGAAACGCAACAGCACATTTAGAATTTTGGCCAGTGAAGTACCAGCACTATTCATTGATCTCATTAAAGACCAATCTACATTCAGGGAAGAATAAGATTGATGAGCTGTTAGGCTCTTTGCACACAAAAAGAAGTTCCCAACCACACGCATGTGTGATCAGCCCAAAGAGAGGCCCCGGAGTTTCTCTGCTCCTTTAGCCTGATGGCGAAGATCACTCTGCAATGTCATCGTGAGGATTGGACCCGAGTCTGCTCTGCCACTTTATGATGACCAGTGGACAGATACAAGCAATATATTTAAATGTCATTTACCCTGGAAATTTAATTTTTACTTTACCAGAAAAAGAAAAGAAAAATACTTTTGTTTAGATCTCTGTCACTTCTTTCGCTGAGCATAAACAGGTCTAAACTGCAGAGTTTAGCCCAGATGTTAGGGATAGCTCTTCCTGGGGACCTCAGTCTTTATCCCAGGTCTGCCACAGCCTTCACCTCCTTTGGAAGATTAGTTTAGTCTCTGTATTCTCAAGTTTCCCCAGCTGAAAAATGGGAATGAGAATACTTGCACAGCTCTGGAGACCAGAAATGTAAAGCACTCCATTGGTGCAAGGTATTACTGTGTTGATGATGATGAAATAAGCTTTCATACATTGCTAAATTATTCAAGAACATCTACTACAGTTTCACCCCTGGCAATCCCAGAATGCATCTCAGTGCCATTACTCTGCGGGGAACAGCAGTGTTGAGTAAATGGCTATGAAACTCATATATTAACCTCACTTGGTGGCTGGAATATTCATTTCTTTGAGTCATTTTGAGCAAGAAAAGAAAATCTTCACTCTTAGAAATCATCTTTAGCTGACACATTAAGGAGCAGAGCTGCACAAATAATTTCCAATGAATAATGTGATGAATTTATTTTCCTTTTCTCTGTCCCCAAGCAGACTGGGATTTCCTCAAATGTATTTGTTATTCAAATGTATTCAACAACTATCCTTCGCGGTGTTTTTCTTCTGCGTTTATTGTGCCTGAATGTGCACAACATCCTTCTTTCCTTCCGCTATCAGCTGTGGGGGTTGGCTCAGGGGTTTTTTGGGGGGTAGGCGGAGGGGGATTGCTTTCATCAACCAAGCAGGGGTATTTAATGGTGAGAAAACACCAGATTTGAAATGTCTTCCTAACAGAAACAGTTAACGACGTAGGATGGATGTATGCACCTACAAGGAAACAGCCTGCCCAGACTTAGCTAGCACGTTAACCAGGGTGTTTGGGGGGATTTTGCTGTGGCCTCAGTGGCTGGCGCATAAAGGAGCAGGTGAGACAGGATGTACATTGAACACGCTGTCCACGAGCTGTTACTCACGTAGATTCTAACTCACAGCATTTCGGCGGAGCCCTGCAACTTCACCCACCAAAGCACAGACTCTGTGACAGAAGGAGAGGAACCGCTGAGGAGATTTTTCGCAGTTTGGACAGCCTCGTAATGCGTTAAGAGAGACGTCTTGTCAAGGATATTTTCAGTTTTGTCGTTTTCTTTATTCCAAGCAATGGGGTTGGCACATTTCAGAGCCACCCTAAAGTATTAGCAAAAATATGGCCTTGGCTGTTATCCTTGACTCCACTGTGAACCTGGCAGAGGACACGTCCTTTTCCCTGCTGGAAATTCTCCTCTATAAAAGGTGGATTACACCACTTTGAGAGATCTTTCAAGACCCCCCGACCCAGGTATTACCGTCATTTATAGATATGGAGTTAAAGGAAAGAGACTTCCCAGCAAAGAGTGCCAAGAGACATATTTCTCAGGTTCAGTGAGTAAATCACAGCTGTAGCTTGTACACTCATGCTTAAAACAAACTCTGAGCACGTATTGCACAGACTGGCTGGCTTTAGTACCCTCTGACACATCCCATGGCTGTTCCTCTCTGTACCAAGAGAGAGCTGAAGTACAGTCTAAACATATTTTTTCTGTGGGTTTGCCACTGAAGAGCCTGGCTACACAAAGTGAAGTTCAACAGGTAATCAATAAACTGAGATAATGATATATTAACAGGCATCCCCAATCATTAGCAGAGAATTAGTCCTTATCAGATTAATAAGCAAAGAACAACTGGAAAAAAAATACGTTATTATTGCTTGTACAACAGTGGTTTTTTTGGTACAGCTTCATTCAAAATAAGGCAGCTGGATTTCAACATAAACTTAGAGGCCACTTTTTTTACACAAAGCGTCTTATGCCTTTAATAAAACCAGCAGAGAGTCTGCCTCACCAGAACCACTCAGTGGCCAGAATTGCCTCTTTGGCAAGTGGAATTGAAATAATTCCATTATTTGACAGAAATGCTGATGTTTCAGGCAGTCGCTGGCCCTTGCCCAGTGCAGTCTCCCTTCTCCAAATGCTGCAAGAAGGGCCAGACCTGGTGCCGATACAGAGACTTGGAGCGGCTGTGGCGGGTGCCAGGTCTGGCTCTGCAAAAACAGGCACTTTGAAAAGCTACGCCAATGTTTTATTTCTCTTTCTGACCCTCCTTTCCTTTCCTTTCTTGAAATTATATGCCATCAGTCAAGCTCACCCACATCGTTTTGGCTCCCATCAATGCACTTATAACATTGAAGCCATCCAGAAATATTTGGGGGGCTCAGAGCTGGTGCTATTGCCGTGAGCCCCATCCTTTACAAGCGTCCAGTGCCTGCAGGAACAACCTTATGGAATATGTTTTCGTAAAATTGGTGTAAAATCTGTTTTCCTTATCGAAATAAACAGAACTTAAAAGTGAATCCTTTCTGCCTGTCTTGCCAGTCTCGACATCTCCAAAAGCCCGGGGAGCGGGAAGGAAACGTTTCTTTCAGTGAGATACTTGTTTCCCCTTGCCTTTGATTTCTTAAAAGAATATTGTTTCATACCCTTCCAAATCTGCTCTCCCTTCCCCGACTCTCACCTTACCTTCTCTTCCTCCCTTTTCTTGATGACTATTTTCTTTCTTCCTCACTGTTTTTCTTTCTCCTCCTAGCTCTGCTCCTCTTGTTTCACCATCTGGTTCTGCTCTCCTTATCGGTCTCCTTCCCTCTGCCGCAACCCTCCTTTTCCCCCTGCTTACACCTTCCCCGGCTTTGTCTCTCCTCGCCTTTCCACTCGCTCCTTTCCTGTCCCATTTCCCCCAAGGTTTTCAAAGTGAAACACAGCCAGGGCCAGTTTTCCCTTCCTGCCTGCTATTAATCGAGCGGT
>NW_010401637.1:12085-13540 GCF_000710305.1 Buceros rhinoceros silvestris
TCATGAAGTCTCAACTTCTGCTGGTGGATTTGCAACTTTCCAGCTCGCTGTTAAGTGAGAAGGGGACGGCACCAGACAAATACACGACTAAAACCCAACCAACCTCCACCAGAGAATCGTCCTAGAGGATGAAAGTCACCATTCCCACTGTTTTTTTATTTCTTTATTTTAGCACTTGCTTTTTTTAAATTCCTTTACCATTTTCTACGCTTCTTGAAGATGCAGGTTGGACTTTAATATACAGTTTAAAAAAGTCTTATCGTGAACCTTTAAACATATTCAATGCTGAAGCAACAAGTAACTAAATTGGAGGCCTTTTTGTCTCCTTATCGAGCGGATCTATTCCTGAATGCTAACAAGCAGGTCTTTATATACTTCGTCCACTTGATAATAGACTAATAATCTTATCATGATGTTTTCTTGAACTTGAACTAGGTGTACAAAGTTAAAGCTGGAAGTATGGGAAATTACTAAATTATATAACGTTGCAGAGATGTTACAAGGAATTTCTTATATTTCGCAGCGAAATATTGCCAATTATTGTAGCTGTCAATTTAACAATAGGCTTATTCACTGTGGTGTTTGATTAATGTGAAATTATTCAGTTGGCTACCTTGTAGTTGGCCTATTTTTGTGTCCAATTAGTATGCTAATAATGGTAATTATGTTCTATACTGCATGTCTCATCACCTAGAGGGTTTTTAAAATGATAAAATAATGAGAATAAACAAGCTGATGCTGACATTCACTGGGCCATTCTAATTACTTACTGAGAGCACACTAGGGAATCAACACTCAACCAAAGAAAATGATTCTTGCTTACTTTGTTAAAACTACTCTTTTCAAAGAGCATTAATAGTTTGCTGCTGTTTTCTTTATTACAAGGGACTGAACTATTTTCCCCTTTATTTGCCCTGTTAATATACACTACCAGGAAAAAGAAAAAAGATAATCAAATTACATTTGACTGAAGCATTAACTGTTTGCAGGGGGTGTCAGCAAAACCAAATAACTAATCGCTGAATTATACACCTTTGTAACAGCTGCCATTTATTTCTTCACCGAGTGACAAACATACCATCACCTTCCTCACGAAGAAAAGACGGCCGTTTTTCAGCGTGCCGGTGTCGCCGTGGGATGGAAAACTGCCAGCTAAATGCCCCAGGGTGGGCTTCTCTCACCAGCGCTGCCAGCAGCCGTACCTGCAGCCCATCCGTGGCGCTGCCTTTGCTCTCTCCTCCCATTCTCTTCCCTGCGCTTACAGCCCCCTGCCGGTGTCGCCGTGGGATGGAAAACTGCCAGCTAAATGCCCCAGGGTGGGCTTCTCTCACCAGCGCGGCCCCCAGCCGTACCTGCAGCCCATCCGTGGCGCTGCCTTTGCTCTCTCCTCCCATTCTCTTCCCTGCGCTTACAGCCCGCCCCCCCCACCCCCCCCCCGCCGTCGGGGGCTGGTGG
>NW_010401637.1:13642-16675 GCF_000710305.1 Buceros rhinoceros silvestris
CCCCCCAGGAGCTTGGGGTTTTGGGGGTTTTGTTTTTTTTCGAGTGTCGGGTGTTTGTAAAGGTTATGCCCTGCAAACCCTGTTTTCTGATGGAAGCTTTTGTGATGCGTTATCCCAATCAATAAATAATAGCACATACACTCACGCGTAGCAACAGCCAGCTTTAAGACACCACCTGGCATCTGTGTGTAAACACGCAGACACCAGAAATACAGACACAGGGATGGAAAACCCTCATATTTTAGTCCTGCCTGTGTCTACTCACTGACTGCTTCAGGAAAGTCCACCGAGGACAGGGCTCAGACATCTGTTGCCCTAACACTGGAATAAAGAATTGGGATATTCCAGTTTCAGCACAAAAGAAAACAGAGTTGAGCACTGAGTAAAACTGAGCAGGGCACAGAGGAGCACATTTTATATATCAGTTCAGGATTTAGGCACCGCTTCAAAAGTTTTAAATGAAAAATTGAGTGATAAATGTCATAATAAAGAAAAAAATTGGTATTTGAAAAGTTACTAACCCAGGTATAAAAACTTTAGATAGTCAGAGGGATGCAAGTTGCAGATGGGAGGCAAACAGACAGACCCTGGCTGGTCAGGGATGCCCTAACCCTCAAATTAATTGATTGCGCAGAAGACGGATGGTGAAATACCTCTAAGGTTTGGAGTCCAGGCTGCCTTGGGAAGCCTCTTTAAAACGACGAGCTGTGATTAAAGAGATTGTTTGAATGTAAATCCCTGCAAAGACGATAAAAAGAAAACTATAAACAATATGGCATGGGGATATTGATGCTCGCATTTTATTAGTGAGCTTTAAGACAACTCATCACGAAGGCAAGCCGGGGTGAGGGTTGTAAGCGCTGTTTGCCGACAGGGTGCAAGGGCTGGTTTTAATAAAGGATGTAATATGTGACATGTTAACAGGGAGTCATTTGTGTACCCTGTATTGGTTGCTCCTTTCCTGTCATTTTGAGTTATGCCTCCATATATCTTACTTGTTAAAGTACCGAACTACCGGCAAACACAAAGCTACTATAATCTGGGAAGAATAACAAAAAATGATTGAGAAATAAGTTATCCCAAAACACATTTTCCTTGCCAAAAGCCAGATATATGTTCAACTTAGAAATCCAGCTGCTATGCTAAACGGAAACCTTCAGATGTGGCTCTCCCCACCTACTTCCACCCGGCAGGAAAATCGTACCCTCGTCTCATTGACTATGAGCTTAAATTATTTTTTTGTGAATAATCCCCAGTGCTTATTTGCCACCCTGCTGTACCGGTGTTTGTGCAGAAAGGCTGCGTGCAGCCAGAAGCACGTCTGAAGAGTCACAGGAACATTCTGAATTGCTGCTTGAATTCTGCAGCGCTCTCAAAGATCCGGGAACCCTCCCTGACAGTCGCTAATTATTTTGGACACAATTTTTTTTTTTCAGAATGGCAAACTAATGAAGAAAGGGGAAATTCTGCAAATGTATTTGAAATCAGTGGTTATTTGTGCCTTTTATCCATTAGGGATTTTGCCAGCAATATTTATGCCACAACTGCTAAAGAATTATGGCTTTAATCAGTTCTTGAGAGACACATTCAGAGCGACAGCTTCACTCTGAGGTACGTTGAAAGTGTTCAGCGCAGAGTTTAAGAGTCACCGGTGCCTAAGATAAACGCAGCAGCCTCAGCGGCAAATATATTCCATAATCTTAAACCCTTTTTAAAAGCAAGACTGAATGAGCAAGAAGGTAATTTAGGTGAAGGCTGGTAGCACAGGAGCTAATAATTAACTGCTGTACAAAGGTGATCTGGATCAACTCATCTGTAAATCCTGTAACTTCTGGTAAGAGAAGAGTTGTTATAAATGACAAATTATGCCAAGCTGCAGGTACCTTCTCCTTGACGATAACCTCAGCAATTAACTTCTCACGGTAAATTCTAGGGCGATATCTTTGATTTAGCGTGCAATTTACTGCAATACTCATCATTAGCTTTGTGGGCTTTTGCCAAATTAATTCGTGATTAGGAAGTACAAATAAGTACATTTGAGTAACAATAAATATAAATATGTGCATTTGTATACAATGCTTACGGAGATATTTTTTATACAAACATTCTTACAGTGCATAAATCTTTGGGGGGGGGGGGCTGAGACCACGAGAAAAGCAAATCCTACTCACTTTTTAAAATCTCCAGATTTTTACTGAAAAGCTGAACTGTTGTTGATTTATAGGTGAATTATATCGTTCAGCATGCCAAAGCCACCAGGTTAGAAAATCAGTTGCTTTTCTAGATACAGACAGGTTGGAATCTGATGCTTCAGACCTCAGCAACTGCAAACCCGAAGACTGATCTGGGAAGAACAGATCCCTATCTCAGCATTGAGCACTGCTGTAAACCAGGGGGTAACAATAGCAAAAGGGGTTATTTCTCACAGCTACATCACTGATCACTACGTGTTGAAATTTCGTGATAGGAAGAGGAAAACTTGGTTTGGGGTTTTTTTTTCCTTGTACCGTGAGAGAATTAGGAAAAGAAAATTGTTTTTTCTCTTGCTGTTTGCTGAGTGCTGCCTGATGGATAATCTAAGAGGCCTATCTTCCTTTTGTCACCTAAAGGTGAGGTTTGGGGCGGGGGGGGGTGTGGTTTATTACTTAAATTTGCAATGCTGTTATCAGTTGAACTTCTGAGTACTTTTTCAACTAAGATAAGCGCCTACACATCTTCCTGAGAGTTTGCTCCCAGCAAACAATTTCCCCTAAGTAAAAAAATCAAACGGATTCTAGAGGAAAACAAAAGAAGGAAAAAATTCAGTTCAGAAAAGTTACACAAATCTAGGTAGTCTCTTCCAGCAAGAGAGTCAACCTCCGGTTTCTTTGTAGCTGACCCAGCAAAGCTTGGGAGAGGAGAGCTCACCTACAGACCAGCGCTGCTTCCCCATGCTGCCCAGCACTTGCCAACAGCCGATGACTGTGTGAAACACCATGTTTAACTAATTCTTTCCCAAATACGGTACCCATGGGTAGCCTGAGGGGTAGGGAA
>NW_010401637.1:16785-34916 GCF_000710305.1 Buceros rhinoceros silvestris
GCGACTTATGCAAACAGCTACTCTGAGCAATAGCAGGCTCCTCCACCGCTTTTTTTGTCCACGTCGCGCTATCATGAAAGACTGTTCTCTCTAGGGTTTGAATTTGGGGTTGAATTAACCTTTCTTCTGGTGGCAAACATCTGTTGGAGACAAGGAGAAACACCTGAATTTAAACACCTTCCCAGCTTGTCTAAACAGATCAGAGGTGTTACAATAGGGAGATGAGTTCTGTGTAACAAGAGACAGTATTTCCTCCGGGTCTTCTGCTCATCTACTGCACATAGAGACCAAAAATTAAAGGCAGATATAAATCTTATTTTTTTAAAATCAGAATTCAGGTAGAGCAGGACAATGAAGTTCAAAGCGATGTGACCTTCATCCCCTACAAGCACTGTTGCAAGGAGTCGGTCACTGAGCCATTTCTATTTTTTGTCATTTTAAGCCTGGCCTCTCATGTATTTTTGCACTCTAACATCTGATTTCCCAGCACATGACATCAGCAAGAAGTGGAATAGATAAGTATCTTCCACCAAAACATAGTTCAGTGACCTAAATTATATATTCAGCAATGGGAACGCTACGAGACCTAAATCTCACCACCATCTCCCTGGGATCAAAGGCTGTTTCTGCTACAGCAGCACTTTCCAGATGAGGAGGGATTCCTTCCTGATCTCAGACTCTCTCCTCCACTCCCCAGGATCAGCCATAGCAGCATAATCGGAAAGGCAGCACAGAAACAAACAAATTACAGAAAATACATTAATTAATGTAGGTTACAAGCAAACTTTGGATGTTTCCTTGTGTGAGAGGAACGCAAACGTCAGGGCACTATGTTCCTTCTCTGGTTTGCTGCTTTTAGAACTGTAATTAAATCATAAAACATACTTTTGTGTACGTATTAATGTATAAATTCATTCTGATTTGCCTGCTCCTACACTGCTCACTTCAAAATGCGCAGCGTATTATTACAGTTAATCACTTCATTATTAGCCAGCATTGGGTTTTTCTCCTTTCAAGTCTGAAGAGGTAACGCATTAGAAGAAACATTTTCAAAGGATGTGAAAGACTTAAGCTCCTGGCCTCCATTGACATCTGATATTAAGCTACTGAATTTGCCCAACAGGATTTTGCTTTAAACATCTCAGACAAGATTCTTAGTCCTTTTTGCAACAACTCGGCAATCAAGAAGGTTTGGACACACTTAGGGCTATCACTAGCCAAGTTGCTGGATTTCTCACGGTTGCCCCACACCAGTGGTGCGGAAACAGGCTCAGAGTCACGTTGGTTAATTCTCCCTTCCCTGCCGATGGGGTTGGTGGCTGCCCCAGGAGACAAAGCTCCAGGCTGATCAAGTGGCTGCTTTCAAACCCAGCTCTGCTCTTTGGGCCACCAAGTCATTAAAACAGACCACTGGTCTCTCCCAACCATTGATTATGGACTGGTTCCCTGTATTAAAGTTCTAGAGGCAGCACAGGCATAATTTCTTTTGCATAGGCTCCATACACTCAGTCACAGAGCCCTTCCCATCCCACCTCAGACAGCCTCCCTGCCCTTTGCTTGACCAAACACCTTGATCATAAATTCACTCCAAACCTGGTATGAGCAGCAACAGAAGGCAGTAGAAAAGCAGAGTCAACACTGTTGAGTACTGACAGACTGACCATCTAACAACCAATGTCCTACCCACGAGCTCGGGGTAAAAGCCTTGACAAGGAAGACAGACAGAGAGCAGTTTAGGTCTTATTTTTATTTTCTTGCATATTTAAGACCTTTCTGCTTCCTTGCATATTTTATTTTGGTTTTACCTCTGTTTCCTCACATGGTTTATTTTGGTTTTACCTCACAGGGAAACGTTTGCTTGATTAGGAAGTCTCCCATACTTCTGCTCAGCCCTGAAACCCAAATACTCTCCGCTCTCCCCCTGCCGCCAAATCCACGGTAATTAATTACATAGTTAAAAACACAACTGCCATTCCTTTGCTGGAAACAATCAGCGATTTCTACTACCCAGCGCTACTCATATGCATTACTTCAATGCCAACAGCTCAAACCTATTCTTGGCTGGAAATCGGCTTGCCGGGGGAAGCGCCGGTCCCTGCAGCATACCGTGCCTCCCTGCCAAAGTAATTGGGGCCAGGCAGGGAGTACCCAGGCACTCGGAAGCCTGGGTCTGCACATGCCACTGGAAATAGAAAATAAAGTGTTGCAGCCATTACTGAGCTGTCATTAATTGTTCTCCTGGTGAATGAATGAATGAGTATCTTTGAGGGAAGAATTCCCACCTTCTCCCAGTAATAATTATTTCTGCCTGCCTGACAAGACATCTCAAACTGGGAAATTCACACAGAAGGAAACAAATCCCTGTTTTATTTTGAGCCTTGTTTAGGCTTGTATGGCACTTGAAGTATGTGCCATGGAAGTGGATTAAATGAGAACTGCCAGCAGTTTTATTCCCTGGCAATTATTTCTCATGCACAGCCCTTCTAGCACACGATAAGCAATTGGATAAAGCCTTTTCTCCGTAACAAGAAAAACATTCACAGCACTGACAGCCCTCGACCCCTACAAACACTCCCTGTCCAATCTAAAGCAATCTTAAACTGAACGGGAGATCATACAGCGACATTAAAAAATCTCATGCACTGCGGTTTAACCTGAAGTTTAATAACCAGCCACAATTTTTCCCCCTCAGTTTTATATGGAGGGTATCTGTAACCCTCAACTTAAAAGGCAAGATAAAAACCTTGGGAGAAGCTTTCTGCTAAAGATTTCACATTATTTAATTGTAGTTTATTAAATGGGAAAGCTCAGACTTCTGGTAATTTTCTTGGAAGATGCTAATTAACAGAACAATACCCGTGGCCCCAGGTGACCTTGCTCGCTGGTTATCTGTGGGCTATCTCCATCAGCAAAGCAGAAAAACCTACAAGTAGCACCCTGGTTGGCCTTTTCCTCCAACAAATGGAAAACACCAACTGCTGATAAATGCCAGTCATCCAAAAGCTCCGTGAAAGGTTGGGGAAAGACCGTCTTCTCCCCTAGATGTTTTACACGCACACACACACCCCAAAAAAAATCAAGTGGCAGGTGGAACTTCAGTGCTCAGATCTGCAAAATCTCAACTCTGATCATCTGATTTAATAAACCCTGGGCTGGGGCAACCCGAAAGATGATGGTGTTATTGCTGGGCTGCTGTGAGGTGGTATTTCAGCGAGCTGCACGCCACAAGGGGTGTCTAGCGTAGCTCTGAAGGACATGTGTTCACAGCTATATTGAATATTGATCTATGCAGACTCCAACACAATAAACTCCGTAATACGTAGCTGAAAACTCCATCTCATACATCCTTTCTGTGAAGGCTCAAGGACAGGGGGAGGCCTGATGGCCTCTCTGTATGTGAGATTTCTTCACGTGCGTCTTGAAGGAGTTAACAGGGCACGATAGATGGTCTGCCCAGAGGAGGGAAAGCAAAGAGCTGTTGGGCAGGTTGTTAGCAGCTGCAATAGGAAGCATTGTGGAACATGTTCTGTGCCACCAAAACGTGAAGTGAATGTGCAAATATAAATGTTTTTCAAATCAATCACTTATTCTGAAAATGTTTTAATTACTTCAAAGGAATTTTTAAAAAAATCATATAAGAAACTATCAAAAAAAAAAGAAAGAGTCTTTTGACTTGTAAGTTTTACAAAGAGCCTGTTTATCATACACATACACCTTGGTCTGTTTTAGTGACCTGGTGGCCCAAAGAGGCTGCAGAGCTGGGTTTGAAAGCAGCCACTTGGTCAGCCTGACCAAAGCTTTGTTTCCTGGGGCAACCACCAACCCCATCGGCAGGGAAGGGGGAATTAAACATACACAACAGCTGTCTGTGTACTGGTGTACAGGAAGCCTAAAGGAAATCAGAGACTCCTTTATACCAGCTCTACCACTATAGTTCAGAAGTTACTGTATAACCAACCTTTCCTCCCATTCCTTTGCCCTGTGAATGGGTACCAATAAATGACAGGAACAGGACTGACCAACTTCCATCTCTTATCAAAGGGTAATGGATGTGGTGCCTCAGGTTTTGCTTTGATGAGATTTTTCATTAAAAAATAGTAAATTATGTAAAATCCTGTAAACATTCTTCTTACTGCAGGGGTGTTTATACCAGTTGGCTTTAAAGTGTCTTCTACCTGAAAATGTTGAAGTTCCTGAAGCCTTGAAAGCCCTTGCGAGGAAATTAAGACCTCTGTTTCCATATTGACAAACACCAATCATATTTTACATACTTTTCCAGTAACAGGAAGAAAAATAACCTCTTCATGTTCCGCTAGAAGAAACATACAGCAAGAAAAACCTTTATTTTAATTAGCTTTTATGGCACTGCAAAAAGATTTGAACCCCAGCAATGCTTTGGTCCATCATTTGTGGTCCACATTCTATGAGGGACAGAAGTAGTTCAACAAAGCAGCCAATGAAGAAGAGCTGAGGACATCCCCAGGAACCACAGCAGCTGCTACGTTCTTGTGTTCATGGAGAGCTCTTGGACTAATTTAATGTTCCCTGTCTTTCCCATGGTTATACTCACTTCTCTTCACTCTTTAACACCATTCACAAATGGGCTGCTTGATATTTTGGCTTTTGGTCAGCCAGAGGATGAGGGGTGCCATGACCTTGGCACAGCAACAGCATAGTTTGAAGGTTTTGAGGCAAGACGTCAAAAATATGACTTTACAGGGGACAGAATCAGTTCCGGGGAAGATACAAGCAACTAACAACCGAGTCATATCCTTCTACCTCTTCTGAGAAACTATGAAAACAGGAGAAAAATGCTGGGGAAAGCACACAGGAAAACAGGATGCCTAATTCTTGCCTTAAACCACCCTGTTTAGGTTCAGGTCAGCCTCCAATGGCAGTACACAATGATGGAACAAGTTGACCTTCTCTGGCATAGACATGATTTCTCAAGCAAATTAACCTTTTTCTCACCCACAGACAGAACAACAAACACAAAACAAACAACCTATAAATCAACCAGTAAACCTGTTATTTTAGAAAAGACAGAGTAGTGAAGCAAGTTCTTCCAATATACCCTTACATCATTCATAGAGACAGAAAAACAATTACAAAGCAAATCAGATCTTTTCTTTAATTGATTGCACTTAGAAGTTCTTTCCTCAAGAAGAAAAGTTGCCAAAAAAAAATATCAGCCACTATTTCAATTCCAGGCATGAGTGAAAACATAACTGGCTCTGGATTGCTCTTTCTTTCCAGCAGTCTCTACACCACACCAAAGATATTAATGGTCTTCGTTAATCCCTTCCAAAAATGAATCTTCTAGACATTGCCTTGGATTATCACGCACACACGTAAGAGATAATTAAAAATGCAACCTGTAGTTTTGTGGGTGTTTGTTTTCTGGGGCTTTTGTTGTTGTTGTTGCTTTGTTGTTTTGGGCTATTTAAGTGTTCTCTTTTAGCAGAAACAGGATGTCAAGGGTCACAGAAAGACACACACAACATGGAGTATACACTTCTCCAGGGCAAAAAACTCATCTATAGCAACACCAGAGCTCTGGGGCAAGTACGAAACCCACTGTGGGCTTTGGAAAGAAGAGTTAGAGGAAAGCAGCATGGTAAAAAAAAAAACCAAAATCCTCCTGTCACCTCCATGATCAACCTTGGCCATGCCCTAGTAAGCTGAGCTGGAGATGATATCCTTCTCCACAGCAGTGACAGCTCCGAAAGCCAGGCAGACACAGGCTAACTGAAGCAAAAACCCCATTAAAGCTGCGGGAAGCCTGATTCTCCGCATTTAGCACAAAAAGCAGAGTCAGCCCATGCTGCTGATGAGTGCTGCACTTGTTCAGTTTTGAATGGTGCATTAATTCAAAGCTTTTGCCCCTAAACTTTAGTTGGTGGGTTCAGGTCCAGCTTTCAGCTTAGTCTTCCTCTCTAAAGAGCTGTCAGTCGCTGCCGCAGCATCTCAGTCTGAACACCATCAGATATCTATCAGGCTTTGACGTGGACCCTACAGCACTCCTCTTGGCTCCTTCCAGCAGGCTTTCCTGGAGGAAACCCTCGCCCTCTCATGCAAGCTCAACATGTCACACCACCTACACTACCCTCTGCTGGAGCAGCGTTAAGATTGATTGCCCTGATTTCAGCACGTAGGACACCGTGGTGCTGCTGTTGCCACCTCACAGGACTGCTGCAGCTCAGCTACATAAGGACAATAGAAAGGAGGAAAACAGGGTGAAATCAGATTCCTTCATCATTCAAAGATTATCTGAGTGTAAAACGAAGGTAATCTGCATCCCTAATTAAGAGGGCTTTGTGGCAAGGCTGGTGTTCCCATCCCTCTGTGCTTCACAGGACTTACAGTTCTAGCCCCCAGAAAAGCAGCTGCTGAGAAAAAGCTCCTTCCCCATGGCCCTTCACTACAACCCAAAATAAAATTTCTTATCATGGTCAGTCCAGCCTTTTCCCATAATTTGCTCAAGAACTTGTTTTCATTTTGCCTTCTTTCCAGGTACAGCTTCTGACCCTTGTCTTGCACGCAGCCTCTCAATTCTCTCAGACTCTGCCTTGAATTGCTTGTTCTTATCTCCTAATTAAAAAGATGCAGCGATCTGCAGTGAAATCCTATTGAGTTGCCTGACACACAGTGGGCTAATGGAAAGTACAGACAACACCAGAAATACTTTCACTGTGTTGAGTACCTGATTTTGGATCCCAGCACACTTTAAGTTGGATGTTGAACCCAGGTAAAAGCCGCCACAAAGTGCTAATCCTTCTCCTGGAGCAAGCTGATCATGCTGAAGTTACATTGCAGCCATGGCAGAGAAACCATATAAAAATTTTAAAGTTTTATTCCACTGAATAATTATACATTAAGTGCAAGAGGTATCTTTTGCACTAAAAGCTTTAGTGATTAACATAACTAATGATAAATTAAAGTTTGTAAATAAGCAAAACATGGGTTGATCTGATTTTGTACTTTACTGAAAAAAGTGATGGATTAGTAATTCAAACACACTATAAAAATATTTATTGTGAGGACCAGCATTTACAGTTAGAACTTTCTCCCACTCCAAACAAATACTTACTTGTGAAAAACACTTTTTCAACTGGAACTGAAAGTGTGCGTTCTGATGGCAAACTTTCACTGGAGAGTAAATGCCAAAGAAAAAGAGGTTTAATTTGTTTTCATTTAACACAGGAAATGTTCTTTTTTTTTTTGACTGCTGTCTTTCTGGGGAAAATTGCACAAGGTGGAATACAGAAAAGAAGGTAAAGACATGTTTTCATGTTGCACTTTATAAAAAATTAAATACAGTCAGATGCATCATTTGCTGTGCTTGAAAGTGTTTCTTGAAAGTGTTTCTTGAAAGTGCTTGGCATTTCAATTTTATTTTCCTAAACATAAGTACTCAGAAATTACAATAAATGAATGAATGTAATCCTTCAGTAGAGAGAAAAAGGAACATTACCTGAAAAAAGCACAACTTGATATGCCATGACACCGATGAGGTCACTTAAAGTATTTTATTAGATGTGTTAATTACCTGAAAACACAAGGGCTACATTAAGATGGGGAAGAACAAGACAAACACACCCGAAGTTTCAAACCAATAATCAATATGGAATAGTTTCAGAGAAGGACATGTGACGGAAGTAGCTGTGGGGAGTTTTCAGGAAATAGTTTTACACAAGTGGAAGAGTCCAGGGCTCATCTGGAGACTGTGACACACAGACTTTGTCCTTACGAATTCAAATTGGCTCCTTAAGGGAATTTAAGGAAGTGTCAGAACTGCAGCATTTGTGGTGAGACCTTTCCCCGCCAGGAGTTCCTGCTGTGTTGCTGCTCACCAGTTCCAGGATCAGCACCTCAGATGTAGCTGACCAGCAGTGACTATCACCTGCCACAAGCCACTGGCCTCTCCCACCAGTCCACAGGTGTCTGGCAGGAAAGCGAGTCCTAAAAATTGTAATGTTTCTGTTGCTGCTGCTGGGCCAGAGCTTCACAATCCACCTGAGGGCACCTCATCCATGGCTTTATCAGAGCCCAGAAGGGGAGTCCTTGGCCACCCACTGAAAGACCAAGGAAGTCCTGTAGCAGCTAGTCTCTCTTCCTTCCCCAGCTGCTGTTCCTGCTCATAGGTGCCTGTCTTCCAGGTACAGCTACATCTTATGGACATAAAATCCTCTTCATTCCTTGCACTGCCACCCATCTCTAGGCAGTTTCCTTCTACTGCTGGTGTTTCTCATGATACAATTTCCATGACTGCGCCTGCTGCAGCCCTGAGTAACCTCAGCATGATCTGATGTAGGCACTTTTCATCAGATACTTGTTATGGATGTTGCCATGGCCAGTCTGGCTCTCCTCACCGCTCCGATGTTTTAGACCACAGCTATCTGCCATTTCAGGCATGTCTGCTCCATGGCATGAGCAGCAAAAACCTTTCACAGGAAACACTGTGCCCCAGGGTCAGTGGTGGGAATGTTCCCGGTGCTCCTGCTGCATAGCTCCTCCACACCTGGCAAGAGAGGACCAGTGCTGCTCCTGCTCTGCTCTCACCCCTATCATTTTCCCATTGAATTCATCCAGTTAGGTCTGGACACCAGCTCAGAGAAAGAGTACAGCTGTATGCCAAAGGGCAAGAGCAACACTCCTAATGGAAGGAAAACAGTTATAGCTGTGTTGGGTTGCTTAGTTGCTCAAAATTAGGCAGATGCTTCAGCTGAGACCACATCCAAGTGACAGGCAAAAATTTGGAGGGGGGAGAAAATGTGATCAACACTCAAAAATATTTCTTTACTGAGCACAGTCCTATGGCAGGTCTTGTCTGCAAGTATTATTTTCATCATCTGAAGTATCTATGGAACAATGATGGCTTTTTGTAAGGAGTTCCTGAGCAAGGCTTCTGTAACAGCAGTTATGACCAGTGATGCAAGTGTGGGGGGAATCAGGGGAGCGGTCTTTAAGGATTTCACTGGGATTAATGTTCAACTAAAAGTTAGAAAACAAGCAGATTAGGTTTTAGCAGAGCAAAGTTGGGAGACTAAGTGCAGGGTGAAATTCAACATGATAAAGCCGAGGAGAGAAAGGACACGGAGGAAATAGAAAGTGTTCAAAGATAAATTAATGCGTGCCCAAGGGTTACGCGTACCACCTCACAGTAATTGCACAGGGAATGTTCAAGCTGGTTTTTCTACTTTATTTTTGAAGTCAGTGTGAAGGAACATCGAAATGTAAAAGTAACCAACAGTGGGAAAAAAGGCAGGCAGGAGTTATAAAACATCAAATGCAGAGCAGGATTGGAACAATTGCATAATGAAGTTGAGAGAATAAAAAGCGATAAGAAAAGCAAAGGCAGCAAATGAAAGGAAAATTTACAGGGTGGCAAAATAAAATTAGAACAGTTTTCAGGTACAGGGCAGAAATAAGAGGATGGAAAAGCAGCCCAAGTATCTGCCACAGCTAGGACAAGATGTTCTCCAGAGACCTGACTGAAGTATTGCTTTATGATTTGAAGAGTATCTAAGATTTAAACCTTCTCACAGAAGATGACAGTACAGAAGAAATAAGTCCCAATGTGTTTTCTGTACTGGTGTTAATTAATGTCTGGGAACCTTCTGGGCTGCTGGGCAAACATCTGCAGCAGTGTGACCTGGTCCTGAGGACAAGGTGACAGGTAAACATGACCCCTTGCCAAGAGGTCTCCTAACCTCAGTGAGCTCGGGCAGCTACAACCACCCAGCAGGCACACACAGGGCTGCCAGAATCAAGACTTCCTGTGGAAAGTCCTTTCCTCAGAATGGCCAAACATGAAACAGGTTCCAAAGCAACAGCCGCCAGAAAGGGCAAAAGAAATATGGAAAACTTTCAGAGGGAAGCTGCAATTAGGCTGCCTTGCCAATCCACAACCCCAACTGGAAGGAACAGAGTTTGCATTTCACGCTGAAGTCTAAGTTCCTCCCTGATGGAAGACTTTCCAGTTCACGGAGCATTGCACATGACCTTACAGGTCAGGTAGGCATTTCCTGTGTCCCAGGGGACACCATGCATGTAATAAGGTGCACTACAGATGTTGGCCATATTTTCCTCCTTGGGCCTTTCCAAGGCAGAGCTCTTCACTCCCAGAGCTCAGGTGGGGCTTACCAAGAAAGCAGGCAAGCTTGCACACGTGCTACCCCCAACCCAGCAAGGGGCACCTCTGCTACCACCCTGCTTCAGCCAAAGGTGACCTCTACTACCTAACACCTACCATCACCTACACCCCAATCACACTGGGGCTGGGAGCGTCTTACTGTGTTTTCTTTTGGCAACAGCTCCCATCCTTTAGCTGAACAGAATTCTCAGCACTGTCGAGCTTGAAGGACACATCCGCTCTGAATTTAAGATGCTGTTTCAGCCTTCCCCTTCATCCACGTAATCTCTTCTATTAAAGTAACACTTCACTGAAACAGTCTCACAAGAAGCAGTGACTGAGTCATGGGGACTCAAACACTGTCAACAGATATTCAGAAGCCATCCAGGGATCAAGCATTTCAGCCAGCCCCCCTCCACAGGTCAACCTTTCTGTCCAAGCCTGAAACAAGTATTAGTGGTTTTCTGCTACTTCTCGGGTAGTAAAAGCATCAACAGGAGATGGAAAGCAGAAATAGGACAGAAGTGGTAGGTTTGGTTCACTGTGCTTATTATTTGACTTCTAGGTGGTGGTCAGGCTCTTCTGCCTAGAGAGACAACATGGTTTTCCCTTTTCTGTAGAGGCACGAGGGCTAATTTAATCACCGCAAACACATGGCTTTACATTTTACATGTCAAACTAGCCTGGTAGCCTCAAACAGGATTCAGATGCTCACCAAGGCACTTCTCTGAAGATCCTCCACCCCTCCCCCTCTCCACAGGCTACCCAGTGCAGGGCGTTATTTGCAGGGATGGGTGCTGAGTTAGTTCCAGCAGTTACTCCCAGGCACAGCATCTGCTGCGTGGTTCTCCCAACAGAAGAGAGTAAGACACCAGACTCACTAGCATTTGCGTTTATCAAGTTTCTTCAGTTGTACTTTGAGCCTCAAGGTCTTTTTAAGAATTAGAGAAGCATCCTTGTTTCGGTATCTTGGTTTTGCAAGGATTTCAATGACTGAACAGAACTATAAAGAACTTGCAGATATTTTTGTGCCATATGAATCTTTCTTTGAAGTTGTAAAAAAAAAAAAGCAGGTCTTTTACCTCATAAGCTTTTCTAAAAAAAAAATGAAGCTACCTGTCTGAGAGCTCTGAATCTTCCTTTCTGCTGCCACTAGAGGGAGGAACCTATTCTTGGGATCTCATGGCTTCCAGGCTCCTTTTGGAATAGAATCAGAATTATTTCTGTTATATGGAAAAACGTTTGTCCCCGTGAATAAGCACAAATGACACAAACGGAGAGCCTCTAAGAATGAAGCAGGATAAACATTTCTCCCTCCGCCCTCAAATAAACTCCAATTACAATCTTCAGATCTTGTGAATTCAAACACTGCTGCAATTGTTCTTCTCTGCTGGTAATACAAATCCTTCTACTGTGTTTACTCCCATTGCGTCCAGGGCAGGCGAGGCCAAACAGGAAGAAAGGAGAATGCTGGGTTTCTATCAATATAGGAACAAAGGATGTTTTCTAGTGGCTTGAACTAATTCTGATTGAAAAACCATAAAATTTTTTATTAGCTGTAAGGCACCCTGAAAATTCATCCTAGGCTGGAAATGATCCTAAAGTAGCATTTAAATACACTAAAAATTTGAAAATTCTGGATTTGCCACCCCTCCTTCCTTTTCTTATGCTAATTCAACTGAAGGACTCATACTGACGAATACTTCCTATGTCACTATATTTTCAACTCTTGGACTAATAATGATCGCTTTTGATAAGTATTTATAACAGTGACAAGGTCATTCCACTGGCATGGAAAATGTCTTTGCAAAACATTTTCAAACATGTGTCCAAACAGCTTCACCAATGAAATCCCCCTCCCTACTCAAGTACGAAATGTCTCAGCAAATCTTAGACTTAGCTGAACTGCAGGTTCAAATAAAACCACACTTCTAGAGAAAGACTTAGCCCCAAATCATCCCTTCCTATCCTTTAAAGGCAGTTGCTAAGGGGCTCTATTAAATACTGGCAGAATAATTCCATTTAGAACGGGTTTCTGAAGGCTCTCTGGATGAACCCCTTGATGAAAACAGGACCAACTTCAAAGGAAGACCCTCCTCTACTCAAGCTTTGAGAACAGACTGCTTCACTACAAGACACACTGGTGACAGGTTCAACAGGCAGAAAAGGGGAAAAAAGAAGAATTTGAAAACACAGAGCAATTGGTCCTCAAGGAATTGCTCACCACTCACTGAACGATGCCCAGTTCAGTCAGTTCCTGAGCAGCAGTCTCCAGCCAGATTTTCCCCCAGTTTATATACTGGACATGGTGTCACATGGTCCGGAATATCCTTTTGGCCAGGTTAGGTCAGCTATCTGCTCTGTCCCCTCCCCAATTCTTGTGCCCTTCCGACCTTTTCACTGACAGGGCACGAGAAGCTGAAAAGTCCCTGACTTAGTATAAACCCTGCTTAGCAACCACTAAACACATCAGTGGGATATCGACATTATCCTCATACTAAGTCCAAAACACAACAGTATACTAGGAATAAAATTAACTCTATCCCAGCCAAACCCAGGACACCTTGTTATTCTAATTCTCATACAAACAATAAATTAAAGAGTGCGAGAAGAGCAAACCAACTGAAGGCTTCCACCCACAGGGGCTGGCACTGAGGCATGGAGAGGAGAAGCATGTCCTGCCCCCTTGGCCACGCACCTAGGGAGCCAAAGCATCAAGTAAAATGAGCTTCTCTTTTCCTGCTGCTTTACTCGATGCTTTTCCAGCCCAGCTGCAATACTTCCCTCACTGAAAGTGAGGTCACTTTAGCACTTTTTTTTCCTGCAAGAGAGGCTGGAAACTAAAACTGTTGTTACAAGTTCTCATGACCCACCACATCTACAGTATCTCATTGTTGTCATTGTTGTGAGGACAACAGGGTTTGGGATCTTAAAAGGGCAGCTATATTTGAGCTGAATGATTTTCTTCTGCTGTGATTATTTCGTAACAGAAAGATTAAGACAGCATTCCAGATTTTTCCCCGTTTCATGCTCATGTATCTGTATACATGGACGCATATATATAAAACAAAACATTGCACAGTAAATTTTCCATTCCGTACAGAGTAACAGCATACGCAGTATGTATGCCACTCAAACATTGCCTTTAACAGCAAAGTTTGCGTCAAAATCTGTCCTGAAACAACTCTACAGTGTGTACTCAATATAACCCTGAATTACAGGTTAGGCTGCATTTTAAGTGTGAAATATTAAGTGAGATCATAATAGTTAAATCACTCCATTGTCATTCCAACGCTAACTCAGGTTGGCAGAGCTCGTGCTCAATGATGTCACCGTTTATACCTTGCTGCAGTTGCGAGCAGAGCCCAGTTCGCATAAATTAGCTTCGATCGATGAAAGGTATTAACATTTATTTTTACCTTGGAGCTCACTTTGAATTATCAGTTGCTTTTCAGTGTCTTAAAAATGCATATGGGTGAGTTAAGTGGCAGGTTGAAATACGCTGCGGTGACAAACTGCAGAAGCATGGTCAATGTGCTGGGAGCCAAAGGGACTGGAGATGACAAACCCCCCTCGCAGTCGGCAGCGCTCTGATAACGTCCAAAAAGCGCCATCCAATTTGCAGGTTGGAAAGACTATCAAAGCCCAGCCCTGAAATAGCAAGGACAGCTGTAGGATGGATTTCACCATCCTTCCTCACACTAAACACCGTCCCACTTTGCATCAACTCCCACTGAAACAAATAACTCAAGAACTACGCAACATAAATAACAGCAGAATGGTTCAGGGAAAAAACCATCTCTCCATCTTCTAAAAATAGCTTCCTTTTGGCTAAGTTGTCCCTTTATGTCTTTCCTTGAGAAAGCAGTGATGAGCGGAATACTGATCAGGAATCACTAGCAGAGGCTGCCTCAGGAGCATCATTAAGAGGCACATTTCTCCCACAACCTCCTGTTTTTCAGACAGAAGTAGGTATTTGCCATCTCTTTTTTTCTCAGGTTGGAGCAGTGACTTCCCACTCCATCCATCCAGCTCACAAAGCTTCCTCTACCCAAGGAACGCCTCTTAGATAGGGAGGCTGGCCAAGCTTCTGAGCTCCCCTGGGAAATCCAGCAGGACCCCAGCTCTTGCTCTGGTCTTGCAGGGAATTGCCACGAGGCTCTACAGACACTGTGGCAGGGAAGATGCACCTAGCCAGCCATCTTCAGCAGTCGTTCACTGGGTCATCTCCTAACGGTGTCACTAATTCGTACATTCACAAATGCAATGGTCACATCCTGAGCACCCATCCTTGCTCCGCTCTATTTCTGTAACAAAGCTATTTGGACCGAGTGAGGCTCTCCTCTCACGGGCACATTTCAGGTCAGACATGGCCACACCGAGTTCATGCAAATAAGTTCTACTCCACTGCTTTGAGAGGTTTACATGGCTCATTCTCAAATCAGAAAAGACTTTAAAGTCATTTTGCTTTTTTGTGGTTTAATACATAAACTGTTTTCAAAGGCATTTGGAGTGGGGCATCACCATCCTCTCCTCCCGTGGCTGAAGGCAGAAATCTGCAGTGCTCTTGGGACTTCACCCAGAGACTGTGAGGTGATGGGAGCTTCGCTTTGCCATGCAACACCCTAAGCTCCTCTGGAGGAAAAGCTTGGACAACTAAAACACCTTACTGTTTCACGTCGCAACGTTCAGCAGATTCCCTGAAACAGAGGAAAAGTATCGGTGCTGGTGGTGCTTGAGCTGTATGGGCTGCGAGGTAAGAGAGTAACGGCAGTCGAATGCTGCGCTAAGCATACGCTTATAGCCAAATAAATGGACAAAAGGTCAAAGCAGAGACTATCCACACTCGAGGTTTATTTCAGGACCCCTTCTTCTATCACTGCTAGGGGAGCCACAGCCCTTTCAGAAACAAGCTGTTCCTGCTATTGCTGGCTTTGGACAAAAAGCATACTGCTGCTAACCTCTTACATAAAGTGAGCAGACAAACAGCTGAATTGCTGACCCCTAATGGCCTCTTCCCTGGGATTTGTGGGTTTGCACAAAGAAGCCAACGTTTTACATGCAGCCCTCGATGGAGTCTGGAATTGTGCAGGAACCCTGTTTGGAGTGCACACTCTTAACCCAATTGTTTGTGTACAATGTTCCTCCTCTCCGATGCCAAACACTGTAGGTCGCCAGGTTATTATTTATTTATTTATTAAAGCTGTGTGGCCATACACCACTTTGGGACCCTGTACGTACCTCCACCACCATCAACACTGTGGTGTAAGTACGAGCCTGCAGACAGGGACGTTCCTCTTTCTTACAACGCATCCTGTTTTTTTAGCTGAGCACTCAGAAATCGGTGGATAAAAACTCCAAAAATTATAAAATACTTCTGGGCTACAGAAAAGTTTTCTGTGACTGAAGGCAAGGAGCAGCAGCCATACGTATTAGGTTTATTTTGAGTGGGAGGTACTTAGCAAGAGCAGACTCAGCCCGAGTTGTGAATAAACAAATTGATTGATTCAACAGATTTTTATAGACTTCTGTCGATTAGTAACAGATATAAAACATCTGTAAGGAAATAGCACATCCCTTGGAATGGAGAACCACGGGCAAACCTCAGGCACGAAGTGCCAGCCTGCAGTAGAGCATCACCTTCCCATTACAGCAGTCAAATACCACACGCTACCTGTTACCAACATGCTGCACACCCTTAAGTGATCGACCTTGCACCTCGGAGGAGAAGTGCAAGCGGTCCAACGGCACAACTGGTATATTTACACAAGCCAGGGATGAAAGCCCGGACCACCACAATACTCGAATTCAACAATAACAAAACCGCATTCAGGCGGAACAGCCGGCACAAAACTCACCATTGTACGTTCGGCTTCCAATCCCTGGAGCTCCGAGCTGCTCAAAACTACAACATATACTAGTCTGTCCTCTTCAGCTATGCTAAATCCCACCTCTGCAGTTTTGGTTTAACGCAAAGACACACTAATTGTTGTGAACACACAAAGTATTACCTGGGATGACACTTCAAATGCAAATTGAAGGCTCTGTAAAATTATTGTAACGCAAGAGTAGCATGGTTTATTAACAGCAGATTTGCAAGGTTAATTTTCAATTATGTATTTCTTATTAGTTTCCTGGCTGTCTTGCTATTATTAAATTTAAAGAGGAAGATACTCTGAATGTGTCCAGCTTCTGTGGCATTATTACTGATAATTATTCCTATTTTCCAATTTGTGTTACTCTCATGTCTTGCAAAATTTGTAATTAATGAGCAAATAATTATAGCAGCACTTACTAGAGCTGCTTTAGTTAAAGCTGTGTCAGCTTTTGCATTAGGATCCCCATTTTTCAAGGATTTATAAATCAAGCATAAAAATTCACTCTGGGCAGAGCATTGTCACGAGCTGTCTGCTGAACATGATTTTTTGTTTTTAAATGGTTCTAAGCAGCATTATTTGGTCCCTTTTTTACATTATGGACTTTTAAAAAAATCTTAAACTTCCAAGGACATTAAGTTTATAGCTCTCACTTTTTTTGTCCTCCAACATCTCTGAAATACAGACATTCTGTTTTAAGGTGAAGGCATTCACCCTTAAAAATATGAAATAAGATGCCTCAGCATCTCCAAAGACCAGAAGCAGGTTTTTAATGCCTGGTGGTCATTAGTTTACAAAATAGAGATGGACAAGAGCTTGGTGTTGAGGGGTGTTTATGGTGATCCCAACCAGCTCAGCGTTCCTGCACATACTCCATTAAGGCACACGAGTGGTCCTTCGGAGTCAACAGGCCTGTCCACCCTCCTGGAGATGCACATGCATTCACCACCCCGATTCAGCAAAACAAAGAGGTTCTTTTGATGCAAGTTTTAGGCTGTCCCTATTCACTGCAAACTGTTGTCAGTTAGGAAAACTGAGTATCACAGGGGTCAATTCTTGAGGGTGTTGGGGACCCAGCAGCTCTTAAAGCCACAGGGCTTAAAAGGCTCAGCACCTCCCTGAAAAGGTGCTCAGCATCACATAGTGTCCTTTCTGGTGCCCGTATAAAAATTATCACGAACCGTTGCTCCTCTTTTGTCTGGAAAACCCCAAAGCGGGAAAGCAGCATGTTCCAAAACACAAGGTTTGCTACACACGCTTTACCACAAAATAAAAGTTGTCGGTGACAGCTCTAGAGCAAAGAGATTCCACAAAACTGAGGCACTACAGGAGAGCTAGTCACAGCAACTTCCTCTAAGCAGCCATCGTGGTTGGTCACCCAGAAAACACTCAAGGCAGCCCTTCACCGCTGCCTGCTCTTCTGCACGTCTGCTCCTGCTAAGAGCCTTGGAGCAGTCACCTCGCTCCTGGGGAGCCACTCTTGGGGCTGCCTGACCTCAATACTGAGTTTGATTGAAATATGCCCACTGTAATTTGGCAAACAGGGAATAGCAACCAGTCAGCAGTGCTGCGTGTCTCAGCCTCAGTTCGTTTCATGTAAACTTTGAAGAGCAAGGTGGATTAAGACGCTTCCAGCAGCAAACAAATAGCAAAAAACACACATAAAAACCCCCAAGTATTGCTGGGAGCTGTAGTCAGCGACAAACCAAAAAGAGAGAGCAATGAGACCTACCTGCATGAGTCTCAGCAAGTGTTGGAGAGCAAGGCTTGTCCTCTTGAAAACCCAGGCAACACCTCCCTCAAGCTTCCTCAGCAGGAGAAGAGCATGGGGGGCTCTGTGCACCTTTTATTAACTCTCCTTTGACTGCCATCAGCTGAGGCTCTTCACACCCAAACCTGGTGTAATTATCTCCTTGTGTTGGAGGTGATTCCTAATGAGGGGAACCCATTTCTTTACTGGTCAATCCAGAGCCACAGCACTGGAGCCTTTTACCACAATGACCAAGGGGATGCAAATACACCTTCTGACCCGTGCCATCCTCATGACCAAGCCGTATTTTATAAGGCCATGCTACCATTAGCAAACCCACCAATAACTGGCAAACCTCTCCACGTGGCAG
>NW_010401637.1:34997-49786 GCF_000710305.1 Buceros rhinoceros silvestris
AGTAATGCTGATATCTTTATTGCTGCAATACACAGATGCAGATCTTGGCCCATCCATGGCTGATGGTTTTAATCTGTAATAAACCCTTGCCATATAAACCAACTGTTCCTTCTCGTTTTAGATGCCTGTCTATCTTTCAGGTAAATATTTTCTCTTGCTGACCTAGTGCCATGAGCTTCCTCCATTAAGATTAGTTTGCTAAATCTAGCCAGGGGACTCTACACGTGCTGATATTCCCTAGATGATGATGGCCTCACTTTCTGACTGTAACCATGGTGCTGTTGGATTTATCATGGCTGCATGGCACAATGTGTATCTCATTATTCTTCCCTGGCAGCTCTGTATAGCTTTTATTTAACTGTAAAAATAATTTATATTTCTTGAGCATCTGAATTAAAGATAAAACAGAAGTCTGACATGGAGAGGGGGAGATTTTATGTAAATTTATTTATAAATATAAATCACATTTAGAATGCAAAATTACACAAATGTCTTCTACAAATCACCCATGTCTTAGAGAAATTAATTCTTTACTTTTCTAACAATAATGCCTTGACATATTATCTATGTAGTCGCAATGTCAATGAAAACTCAGTAGAAATTCCCAGGTGAAATTTGGGTACCCTGGGTTGCTGATGAGATCAGTTACGTGGAAAGGAATTTTTTCACTTCTACATCACTGACTTGAAACTGCTCCAGGTCGCCAGCCCATGGGCCTCTTTATCAGCAGCTCCCGGCCTGGAGTGCAATTCTGACTCCACTGCAGTCACTGGCAAATCCTTGATTGGCTTTACTGAGGCCGTGGCCTTCAGCTGTGCTAAGTGATGTACAGGAAACACAGTGATACCCCGAGTCCACCTCGTAGTTCTCATATAACCATGTCACACTCACAACCCAAGCACCTGGTCCAAAGTCGTGTTATTCAAATATTCTAGAATAGCGCATCCGGGAAAACCCAGACACTCGCATCTAATTCCAGTGCTCCTGAGCATCATAAACCCAGGTGATTTCCAGACCCTTTTGACATTTCTGAATGCTGTGGAATGTATTTTTTAAAGTAGGCTACAAGTGATCAGGGGCTTTCTGACTGTAAAGTTACTTTGAGCAAGTAATCTACCAGTAATTATTTTGATTTCAAAATAGATTTTTAATGTAAATATGGCTTCATGACAGTTTCTCCCTGCTATAACTTTTAGGCTTTTCTTTTCAATCCCTTCTGGTTCTTGGCTATTTTAACATTGTCTCCTCTTCCACAAGATCTCTGATTTGTATCTGTGGGGGGAAAAAAAATCAATGGTTGTTTTCTTGACTTTCCAGTAAAATAACCTGTACGAGGTCTCAGCTTTGATGAACAACTTCAGTCTAACATCCCTTCTGCTTGGTGGAAGCAGCATCCAAACATCTTGGAAACCTCCATGCTTCTCATCCTTCCGCCACGCTGAATTCTCCACTCTGCAGTCCTGTTCCCATTGCACCTTAAGAATAAAAAACCGTGGAGAATTGTTTCCTAGGGATAAAAGAAATAGCATTAAAATATTAATTGCCAACATCCTGCTCTTTCATTGCCTCTGCTTCCACGTTGAGGCCAAGCACATCTCTAGAGTCTCTCGAGTAACACAGAAGATGACTTCTCCTTCAGTCAGAAGGCAGTTCTGCAAGGTTCTTGCTGTGCCGAACCTGTGCAGTTCACCACTCAAACTTCTGAGCTCATTATACTATACAGAAAAGCACCCAGCTGCATTTTGCTATGCCTCGCAGATCACTTGTAGACAGAGCCAGCTACCATCTCAGGCATGTTAAAATAGGTATTTCAGCATTTCGTACTCACTGACGTCCAATTTAACTTTGCCTCTTGCCTGCCGTGAAGTGCTGCTTTGCTTTCTGTGCATACAGCTGGGCTGAAACACCAGATAATACCTTTCCTGTTTGCATTTCTCCTGCCTGCATCTCACCTGAAGAAGAAACTCCAGGAGTATGATGGAAAATAGTCATAAAGGGACCCTCTGGAATTTACCAGGTTAGAAACTTTCTGTCAGTGTTTTTTAACCATCCCACAAAAATCATTTAAAGAGTGGTAATTTCTGGTTCAATCTCATGGAACAATCTAAAGCACAGATAAAATGGATATTCCGGTGCATTAACACTGAGGGCACGCTTCTAATTTTATACATTTAGTTTATCAGAAGATCAATACCTTTTCTAGCCAATTATTGCTTCATCAGCGTACTCAGAAGGTGCCACGGCGCTGGGGGCAGAACACAGCTCTATTCCCCAACACCACATTAATCTTGGTGTTTGCAGGGTAGCAACAGCTACTGTGAGGAGCAGGAGAGCGATGGCTACGGATGCTCAGCTTCGCATCCCGGCTGGTGCTGAACCACGTGCATTTATCTGGGCATCTGAACAGCAGAGAAGAAATTAAAAAAGGAAAAAAAGAAAAAAAAAACAAGAAGGAAGGCGTGTGAATGAGAAATGTCGTAATTAAGAAGAGCGAAGTGAGCTGGAGATTGGTTTAACGAATACCAAGTAGTGTTACACCTCAGGAGGGAATAACGCTGTTACAGCTGCAGACAGGGCCCGAGGCCCAGTCACGAGGAGCTGACGAGCTTCAGCCCCATCGCAGACAATTGGATTTAAGCACATGTTTAAGTACATGGCTGAGCAGGGATGGTTTGTGAGATCTCTATAAAAGCACAACCTTCCACTCTCCCAAACCATATGGGTTTGACTTCCCATATGGAGTGACAAAATAAAAATATATTCTAAAAATAGCTCTCAAAAAATGCACTGGCTGAAGGCTGCTTCCTGTGCTACAATTTGATTAGCCTTGTGTTTTATTTCTTCAGCAGCGATTTCAATTTATCCCTGATTTGGAGCATGAAAAGCTGCTTTTATAGTTGTGAGCAGAGGAGAAAAAGGCATCCGGGAAGCAAATATAGAGAGCTCTTCTGGCTTTATAGTAGCTGCAGGAACAAGTAAAATGATTTTAGAGCTGCAGAAAACAAAGCGATGCTGGGAGATGATCTATCTTTGCAATCTGTATTTAAGTTCCCTGTCAGCCCCTCTGCGAGTGCAGAACATTACATATTCAGTGCAGCTCCAAAGTAACCTAAAGGAGCCAAAAATTGTCAGCGCAGAAATCCCCTCTGCGGAAGGGATCTCTGCCAGCACGGCTCCCACCCCGCTCGGCACAGCGGCCGCACGCGGCTCCCTGACAGCTCCTTCTGTCCACCGCGACAAGAGGAGCTGGAGGAGCCGTTCCCCCAGTGTCGCGGCGTTGATGGATGGTAGCAAACGCAGACATTCCCATTTGGGTTCTGCTGTAAGGTGCCTTCTCAAAAATCCTGAACTGTTTTTTTTTAAAGAAAAAGAATACTGGGAATTCTAAATTCCTTCTGACTTCAGCTGGGTCAGGGAGTAAACCAACAGCCAAGTGCCCGGGAGTTGCCGGTAGCATATAAGACCTGGCTTTGGAGGTGGGGAAGGAGGGAGGATGGGTCTTGGTGGGAGCCTCCAAGCCTCAAGTTCTTACTTGAAGACCCAAGAAGTAAATCTCACAGCTGGTCTTAACAGGAATTGCTTGCTCCCCACTTTGGCGCTGGAGGACAGCAGGCGAATGGCACCACGATACAAACACAGCAGCATCCCTCAACAGCAGCTGGATCTTGACTAGAGGAAGGGCTGACACACCCTATACTGGCCATGGTTTTGTGTTCTTGGTTTGAGACTGACACAACAAGGATCCTTCTTTTGGGATCCACTGTGAAGCTCCTGTAACTCCCAAAGTCACCCAGGGATGCCTGGGCTTTGCTGCTCCCTGGTTTAGGTTGCTGCCTTAGGCTGAAGACCAGGATTTATCACCCATCCCTGCTCCAGCAGCAACTTGAGCACGGGCAGCTGACATTCATCTTTCTGGGCTATATAGGTCTGCCCAAGCCATACCCATCCTCGTCACCTCCGAGAACCCAAGGCGAGGCAACGGCTCCTGTTAGAGACATGCAGTTCTCATTACTGCATCTTTTGTCAAAATAAGTAACTAGATGAATAGCAGAGAAGCAGATGACTATCGCCATTCGTGTTCAACCTGCCGGCGTGATGGAGTAAGTGATGTCCTGCTTTTCTAGCATTTCAGTTTTCCCACATCCCTGAGTTTGCTGGTTTTGATGCAAATAGTAAGTGTGGATTTCCCGCAGGCCTCTGACACTGCACAATCTGGGAGAGCTTTCTGTCCCATCGCTGGGTTAATACTTGTTGCTGTGCTTGCAAAAGTGAAAAAAAACTGAGGAAAATTGTGTTGGTCAGAAGACTGCACCCCTCTCCTCAGCACAGGAGGGGATGGTGAGCACTGACGGGGTGGGGTGGAGGGAGCAGAGCAACTCCCAGCTCCTGTCCAGCCTAGAAGGAACGAACGACCAGCAAAGGGCCAACCCCTCCACGGCCGTTTGCACCAGCCAGGTATCCAGAGTGAGGAAAACCAGCTTGGCCGATGGCCAGGACCACTGCTCTGGGCACTGGTCGGGCTCTTGGCACAAGTCTTCAAGCCACGGCATCTGCGGCAGTTCGAAAGAACATTCTATTTATTTATTTATTTATACATATATCTCTCTCCAGTTTATTAAAGCCTTAGGAATGACTTTTCCAATTTGAGCAAAAGCTCTAGATTTACCTTTAAATGAGACTTTTATAATATCTAAGAAATATTAAAACCCAAAGAGGGAAAATAAAAGATATCTAAAGTGGGAAGAAGCTGAGCTGTAAAAGCTTTGGGAGAGAAAGGATTAGAAGCCAGCTTTTCTCTAAAGAATTTATACAGAGAAAAATAAATCACTTTGGAAACAATTATTTACAAAGTTCAAAGTATTTGGCACTCTTTGGTTTGGTAAGATAAGGCGCAGAAAACAACCTCCGTAATCACAAGGAGCTGGCCCCATTACTTCCATCAGCAAAACTGATTTTACAAAAAATATATTTCTTCTAGGAAGAATACCTCTCTTGCTTCAAATTCATTTCTACATTGCTAATAAGTCTCTTAGCAGTAGATTATAAGTGCCTCTTAAGTCAGGAACAGGGGGGATCGCCCTGAGCGCAGCCACCGGTCTCTTCTCTGGAAAAAACATGATTGCAGCAGAGGAGAATTTCGCCTGAGGAGGTTCACTGCAGGTGTTTGGTCCCGTGTCTGTAACCCGCACCATTACAGAAGCTGTTAATGATTATTACACACACCCCCAATCTTCAGAAACCTGATCTAGGACTGTCCTGACCTTTTTACCTTGCTTTACCTTGCTAGAAATGCGAGGGCGTTTTCAGGGCTACCTGCCCAGAGAGTAGAAAAGAGTCCACCTGCCTGACAGGCTGCGTAAGGCCCATGAACCTTAAAAATTTGTTCAGAATGATCCAAAAATTCTCTGAAACATCCTAAACCTGCCACCTGCTGAGCCAGGTAAATCCTTTAAGGCAATGTGATTTCAGAAGAATTTATCTTCGGTAAAAAAAGTGACGGAAGAACGAGGAAGATGATCCAAGACAGCCAGCTCCAGCCAGCACCGATGGGGCTATTCTGCTGAGCTCCGCGGTCGTGGCACATTTCCCAGGGAGATGCTGAAAAGCACCTGGCTGTGCTCGCTGGAGGTGAACAAAGTAGGAGCTGCCTTGAGGCAGGAAGACAAGTAGCGAGTATGGAAGACAAAGAGAGAACGAAAACTTTTTGACACGTCACCAGAACAATCTGGAAAAAAAAATTCCATCCTTTCATAAATACAATCATACCAACTGTACTTGAAGGTGGTGAGAAGCTCCAGGCTGCCCTTGGCACCTCACCTGCATGGTGCAGTATTGGCTGGGAATTCTCCAGTCTGACCACAGAGAGCCTGTCACTGGCCTCTCCTGTGCTGGGAGGGGCAGAAAGAGCAAATATTGATTTTAGAGGCTGCCCAGAGAGGTTGCGGAGTCTCCTTCTCCGGAGGTATTCAAAACTTGACTGTGCAACCTGCTCGAGGTGAACCTGCTCTAGCAGGCAGGTTGGACTAGGTGATCTCCAGAGGTCCCTTGCAACCCCCACCATTCCGAGACAGGGATGAAGAATTAGAGCTGGTAACGTCTGTACAACACAATAAGCCCTTTTCAGGGAGATTATTTTCGAGCATCGCCTGCTCTGCAGCGCTTTGTGCAGAAAAGCGGCAGAAATGACACTCCTCGGGAAACTGCCCAGAAAAAAAATGCAGTATCTTGATTCACTCAGAGAAATGCTCGCTTGGGCAAAGAAAATATTTAAATCATGAAGAAAGAGGATCAGCTTCCAGCTTTGGACACCGTGGGCAGTTCTGGGATTGATCTGTGCACAGACACGTCACTGAAGAACAGAGATTAGAGGTGTGTCGATGGCCAGTCGGGACACTGCGAGCATTGGACTAAGTTACAAATCTAAATCCTGCACCCAGAAAAGGGGCTGAGTTCTTTAAATCAAGTTATTCCATTTTAATTCCTCGCTTTCCTCGATTTTTTGTTGTTGTTCTAAAGGCTTTGTGGCAATTCATGTCGAAGAGCTAAGTAAATATTTTCTCGCGCTGTGTGGAAGATGACGGCGGGCAGTGATGATGGTGCGACACTGACTTTGTACAACCGTGTGTGTACCTCAGAGCGCATTGATTCGTTTGGGGAGATTATAGAAAATGCATTCTGTGATTATCCACACCCCTAGAGGCTTCGTGGAGGTGAGATTATGCATCTCACAATGTTATTTTGCCAGGAAAAAAATGGAGTAAGCAAATAAAAAAATCTGCAGGATGTGACGTCATCATGCACTGTTGACATCTGGTTATATGATTTAAAGGATGTTGCTAAGAATATCATGGTTGCTAATGTAAATGATGAGGAAATCATAGGTCAAACATACAATAATAAATATTAGCATAGGTTTCCCAAGGCCAGGGATGGTAATTGGAGTTGTGATTTTACTCTTGAATTATGTGATACTGAAAACACTTTGGTCACTGCTGCTTTCCTGGAACTGCTCCATTAAAGCCAAGCAGACACACTTTCCCATCTTCTGTTCCAGGAAGTAATGTCACCTTTTCACAGGGATTATTTTTCTTGCTCATAGGCACCACCTCAGCCCGTAGGTTGCATTTAGGTGTTGTGTTAGAGGGGTGCAGCGAGCTGCAGGTCCGTGGTCCCTGTTGCTCTGGATGCTGGTCTGAGGAAGCAGCACCCCACCTCAGGCACCTGTGTTAGATCCCTCAGGGTAAGGTATAAATAAAGGAAAAAAAGCCTCATAGCTGTGCTGCTGCCACAAAACGAGCATCTAACATTGTCTCAAACACGACCCCTCAAGCACCAGAATAAAGCGCTCTCGAAACACATTAATGCAATAGCCAATATTTTAAATTTGATGAAAGGCTGGTCCAAAAACTATGGTTTAAATTGACAAAATACCTGAAACTCATGACACTATTTATAGCACCATTGAATTACCCTGAATGTACAGAAGGCACAAAAAAATGTGAATGTGGCTGCAGCTTTAGCCTAATTTATTTAGGAGTTATCTGGCAACACCTCATGCAGTGAAAACTCCCCCCAGCCAGGCTGGTGCTGTGGAGAAACGCTTCCTTCAGAGGGCGAGGGGCTGGTCGTCACTTTAAAGCAGCAAGTGTCATTCTTCACCTGCTTCCCCCCACTCCACACAGCCCTCCCTGCAATGAATGCTGCCTGAATTTGTCCCAGAGCGGTCTGAAAGTCAGGTGCTGCTGCATGAAAATATCTGAAGTAATAGGAGCTGCTGGGTGATTACGGTATTACCTGGGGATCCCTGCCAACAGCCGCGTACGGCGAGGTTTGGAAAAGCTGCTAAACCGTATTTTTATAGGGGAGAAAAACCAAACCCAGCACGATATAATCCTGCAATGCTATCTGAGTATTGCTGGGCTGTTTAACGCTTAGAACGCCTTCCCGATGCTGTCTAACGCTGAAACAGCCCGTACGAAGAAATCCAGATACGCCACCAGTATTTTAGCACAGTTACACAAAAGTCTAAAATTAGGTCATAAATTATATAATCTTGCGAGGAAACAGCAAATTTAATGACTATGCCAAAGCAGAGATAAAAGCTGAGGAAGGAAATAGCATCTTGCTCATTAAATATTAAGGATCAGAACCTTCAAACATTTTTCCAGTGATGAACTCTGTGGGAGTTTGGCATCTGTATTTGTGTGTGTTCTATAGAATGTGCTTATACATCACATACAAGTGCTGAACGGGATTTACAGAGCGCACACCCATAGTACGTATATTTATAATGCATAAATATATTCCGTCGAGAGCAGTGAAGGTGATTAGTGATGGTTTCCTAAGAGGTTGGATCGAATACTTTGACGGCTTATTTCCAGTGTTGCTCCAAAAGCGTTTGTCATCACAGGGCGCCGGGAAAGAGCAGGTAGAGGTGTCTCTTTTTGACACTTAGAGCAGCACCAGGCAGCACAGACTGAGAGACCAGCCCTGCACATCCTCGGCGGGGTTGAAGAGCCCTGTAAAAGAAGAAAGATTACTGAGGTACAACAATGGATGTGAAAATTCCCTGCAACCTTTGAATCTCTCCCCTAACGGCACCCTGCCCCGGCCCCTCTCCTACCCGCACACCAGACACATCTGATCCGATCGCTCTGAAATAATGCCGGGGCGAGGTTTTGTGCGTATTCCCTTAAAAGTTTGAAGCGATTCCCCTGGGACCGATGGCTGCTGCTGATGTCCTGGGTATGTTAATGAGAATCTCTGATGGAATAAGGCAGATAGCGCTCCCGTCCTTGCGGTCGCCAAAGCCTCTCTGATAACCATGGCCGTTTTTTTCAAAGATTTGAGTCATTTGTGGATTGACTATATAATCCTCGTGCTGAAGCCTGGGAAAACTGCTGTTGATGCCCTTGGCAAATTCTTATCCTAAAAAAGCATGAAAAAGAGCACCAAGTAATTTCAATTCCATAAAATACATTAAATGCAGCACACAGGTATGTAAATGGGAAACTCCAGAACTGTAATTTGCCCATTTAGAGCCTGATCTAAAGGCTATAAAAGTTAATTTGAAATCTTTTCATTGATTTTAATGGCCTTTAGATCAGGCCCTTATTATTCACCGCATCTCATGTTTGTTTCAGCGCGATAGTGTATTTGTCTATAATGTGAATTATAACACATTCGGCCCCACTGTTTATCGTCCAAAGGCAAAGCTTACAAAATTTATCGACTTTGGTGACATAGGTAAAAGCTGAAAATCAAAAGAAAGTCCCAAATAATGATTACATTTTTTAAGAGTGCTATAAAAAATGAGGGGGCCGTCTTTTCATTATGGACTAATAGAGGCTAAATGTCTTTTAAGCATCATGAAATCCAAATGGTATTTCTCACAATTCCTCATTGCTGACTGCAGCAGCTCAACAAAAAAATTACACGTAAGTGATGTAAAACCTCTCAAAGAAACAACGGTTTTTTTCTAATTTGAGGGGGGGAAAAAAAGGAATGTTTCAACCCAAACTCAGCAAGGGATAACAGCATTACAGTTGCCGCACGGAGAATTTAGCCACTCGTAATTCTAAATCCTTCTCAAACGCTTTATTGCTATAAGGTGGCTAACACCAGCCTCTACACAACGGGGCTCCCGTAGCATTAACCATGAGAGATAGGCTTCCAGAAAGAAACTATAGCAAAGTAATTGTAAATCTCTAATGATGCATAAAACCAAGCTGAATTGGTCCTGAATTCTCAGCGTAAAAGAAATGAGCCATCAGAAGAACCAATTCTGGTGGCATATAACGTACCCCGGTGTGGAAACTGTTTATGGGGTTTGCTGCAGTGGAAATATTCCCACTAATACGCTGGCAACACCAACTCATTAAAAATGCCCGAATGCCGCAGCTTCTCGTGATGCCACATGTGGCATTAAAAACAAATCATTAGCCAAAAAGAAAACCTCATCTGCACCAAAACAATTATCAGCCATAGCCAGTTTTCCGTATGATAAATTCAGCAGGTTCCTCAGGTTTTCACAGCCCTCCTGCCTGACTTTCAGGATGGTTTTGTGCATTGTGGCAGGTACGGCCTCACCAGACGCTGTGCCCCACCAAGACTGCGTGTGCCCAGATGCTCCGCTCAATCCAGACCAACTATGTGGGCAGAGGACCAGCCTGAAGCCTCACCCCCTCCCCTCCCCTCTCCTCTCCTCTCAAGAGGAGAGCGGTGCTGGGACCTCCAGCAGCAGCTTCCAAGGGTACAGAGCCACGGCCACATACAGCAGGACAGGGCTGTCCCTGCTGGTGTGTCAGTATAAACTCAAACCCTCCCATTTTCTTAGAAGGTTTAATCAATTCCCACTGGTTAAGCATCCGATAAAGTATTTAAATCCATAATTAATGATACCATTTAATTAATTAACGATGCAATCCACAAACTCTAACAAACAAACCCCGCTCATTCCAGAAACCTCAGTGCACAAACTCAGACCTTCACCCGTTAATCCATCACTGTCCAGCGGCAACTTGTTCCAGAAGCAGATCAGATTGATTATCTGAGAGACCAGAAATCCCTTACTCTTGCACAAACGAGGCACAGCACACGCAGAGGTTCGGCACCTTTCCCTGTGCAGCCTTACCCAGGAGCTTCAGCGTGGCCGTGAACATGATCTCTACTGAGAGGAGAAGCCAGTCTTTTGCGTCTAGAAGGTCTCCAGCTTTTTTCTCTTCTTTTTTTGACATTGCCAAGAGGTATTGCATGGGATGACGCTTTTCTAGCACCAGGGCATCTGTCCACTGAGAACTAGATTGACAAGGCTGAAATGGTTGGGTTGGTTTGTTTTATCGTTTCACAACTCGAAGAGCCAGACATCTGAAAGCTCGCATACATCATTGCATGGTGTCAAAAATGGCGAAGGCACAGATTTGAAATCTGCATACGTGGACAAAAACAGGGCGTAACCGAAATCGGTTAAAGTTTCTAGGCACTACCTAGAGAACAATATTTATCCATAATCAGCATGCATCGATGTATATCATATTTAGTGCATGGCTTTTAGTGAAGCTGCAGTTTTCAAGTCTTGTACATAGGACTCAAAGGCTTTGGAATAACTTTTCATTTTATAAAAGCATTTTAAATAATTCTTTTATAAAAAAAACAAGCAGCAAATGTCACTGCTTTGAAGTCAAACTATAATGAAATTAAATGCAAGTGACCCGCTGGGGCTTTCTGTGCTTGCAGGTGTGCCCCCCTGCACCACATCCCACTCACGTGGTGTAGAACGTGCCATAACTATGTATAGGTGATACCGCCTTATCTGTAATCCCCTTGGAAATTATGGGAGAAAAGGTAAACAATTCTGTGGGGATTTAAAAAAAAAAAAGTTAAATATCCTTCTTGTGCATATATAGAACAATAAAGTAGTGAGGAAACTGATGAAAGAGGGGGAAACCACTGCAGACCTAAGAGAGACATGAACTAATTCACACTGTTCCAGACTTCATTCATGTTACCGAGGTGCTGGCACTGTGAGCATCTTTTTATTTACTTGTAAGAGAGGGTCTTACCCTGTAAGCAATTTTTATTGTTGCTCATTTTGGAAAAAATTCTGAACTACTTGACCCATTGCCCTGAGGATCTACTAGCAGAAAGTGCTATCCAAGGCTCCCCATCCGACACCTCTACATTCAGAGATACCTTCATTTTTTCCAATCAAATCTGAACAACTAATTAAATTTAAACAAGCAGCCAAAGTGAGATGAATGGTTTATAGGTGCTTCATGCTTCCCTACATTGATTAATAGATAAAGAATTCATACCTCCAGCACCTCAGTTGACAAACCCTGCTGTAATTTATTCCTTGTACATGGTGACCTGTAAGCACAGTGCTCTCCAGTCAGGATTGAGCTCCAGCTCCCTCTAAATAAATTTTGTGCTGGTTGGCTGCACCCACCCAGTATTTACATTCCACAAATCTTGTCTTTGTCTATCGAAGTTTCTCAATGTGGTTTTCGTTTTAAATTAAAGTGGCGGTGGTTATTCTTGCATAGAATGCCATTATTTGTGAATCAGGTTTGCACCGCGGACAGTTGCACTGGACCGTGCTATTTCTTGGTGCCCAAAGAACTGCTCTGCTGAGTTTCAGTTTTCCTTTTGTTTTCCCTGATGTTGTCCTGTGCATTACTCTGCTCTGTAAGTGAGCAACAAATGCAATTGTCCTTCGCATACGGGTGAAATTTTGCTGGAGCCGTGCATTCACCACTGGACAATCAGGCTCTTTAACCCCACAGCTGACCCACAAGATGCCTGCCCACTTCTGAAGAGAGGCATTGTCAGAAAGCGCCACGCCAGGGACCGCCTGCCGGCCCCAGCCACCATGGACCAGGCTGGAGCCATCCAGAGGTGGGCTCCAACTTTTGGAGATGGTTCTGACTGAGCTTAGTTTTAAGGAGTTTACACTTCAGAACCGTGCAGTTCAGGTTAGGATACGGACCAGCAGCTGGCAGGAGATGTATGCAGGGTTTAACCCGATTCACTGATTACTTCGCATCTTGAATTTTGCAAGGGGCATCCAGCCCTTCAGATGGATATCCCTGTGTCGGAAAAATGGAAATCAATAAATCTATTCAGAAAAACATAATTTCATTTTGCTGCTTAACCAGAAGTTGAGATACACACATTTCTCCCCTCCCAGCCCTCCCTGACTTAAATATATTCTGTGTTACATAAGTAATTGTTTTGAAGCCACTCTAGGACACAGTCAGAGACATGACTCCAATAACACATTATCAGTAAAACAAAGCAAAACAGTTTCATGTCCCTGCTGGGTTTGTATATACACTCTTAAATGAGCAGATTCCCTCGTTATTCACCCTGATCTGGTCATTGCATGCTTAGCCACAGCTGTCACAACAGGTGCCCGAGCATCCCCCCCTTCACAGCACTGCCTTTTCTCGCTGGAGTTTGTGGTCAGATTCCTCTGCTGCCTTTCTCCAGTGGCTTTGCTGCTCCCTCTCTGGCTCTTCCCAGATTCAACTCTGTACTTATTTCTGAAATCGTCCAGGACTGGTTGACTCTTTCATCTCAAGAACCTTTCATCTTAAGTTCACGTTCTTCATTCCATCACATGAAACCAGTTCATCCATCAATTTTGGCCATGCTTCTCTTGCCTGGACCTTTCTCTCTCTTTCTTGACCGCTTCTCCTAACCGCACTGTGCAACAGTGTGTTGCAGAATGTACTTTGGAGCTCTATTAGAGGCTGATCCTTCCACTAGACCAGATTATCTCTCCCTCTGCCAAACAACATCCAGAATCTCCAGAGTGTTGAGTATTTTCAGATGGGCTCTTGCCCAACATTATATTTAACATGAAAATTCTTGAAATTAACATTTATGCCCCAAGATACCATCTCTTCATTTTTTTTTCTCCAACATCCTTCAACAGTGGCTTGGGGATCCCAAAACTGAGTGCAGAACTGCTCCCATCCCATTCCACACCTCTCGTTGCAGATTTATATACGGCATTTTCCCACTGAGCTTAGCACTCATTGGGGATCTTTTACTGCTGAAAATCCTGAGAGTTCTTAAATTATCAGCACTGGGCTACTGTGCACTAACAAAGTTTATCTGATAGAACAGCATATCAAACATTTTTAGTTCTGTAACAAATGTTTTCTTAGCTGGAAGCAAGACTCCTCTGCTATTAAAGTACCTCCAAATAAAGAGACAATTTTGTATGATATTTTTGCTATTGTCTTCAAGGAATATAGTGTAGGTTGGGGGCAAAATACAGGCAATTCAACCTCTTTTATGTTTTGTAGACATCAGAATTTAGGGCCTGATTTCCAAAGTGCTATAATCCATCAGTCCTGCGGAATTGCAGAGGCTGGTGAGGGAGAAACGAGGCTGTGTAACCTATATCAACCCCTGAAGCACTGAAAAGATTGGGCCCAAACATTAAGGCAAAAGCTTTCTATAGGTTTGCTTCAATAAAATTATACAGGAGCAAGGAAAATATGCAGCTTGTGATTCACTGAACAAAGAGATTCAGTTCAGTACTACTGCCATTTAGTTGGTTTTCTCCCTGAAACCCCACGGTTAGGGTTAAGACATGAACTTACACCTTGGGTTTCACCCATTCAGGGTTGAAATATTTTTTTCCTAACTTACCCTCACAGTACTGCCTTCCCTGTCCTACAGCACCGCGTAACGTCCCTCCAGCAATTACAACTGCTCGCGATTCGAACAAAGTATTACAAAGAGCTTTAATGTATTGCCACTATCTTTAAAGCAGTTTATTACCTGACAACCAGAAGTAGAGGCAGTGTCACGTATTCATCCAGATTCCTGTTGGTCACCTACACTTTGAAGAATTCATCCTCTGTGTTTTTGCACTTCACAGCTCTTTGGACATATTAGTCAGCACGTTGAGCTAAATCGACTTAAATTCTTGCTGCCTTAAAACTGAATAGAGAATTCATCCCTCTCTGTCTTAATCTTCCTCCTTTCCCATATAACTTTAAAAATAAAGTAATTATTGCTGGTGTGGGTGGCTTGACCCTTCCCAGGATGGGAAATCTCCCCAGCTCACTTTTGATCTCTTGCTAAATGAGGATGGGAACAGCTCCTCTGCTCTGCTATGGTGCAAGCCTGCCTGAATGCAGGTACACACTGATCTTAGAGAAAACATAAATCTACAATAGATACAGAGAAATTAAAAGAGATGAACAGTGATTTGGGGGACACAAACCAGAACTGAATGGTAGCGTACTGCAAAACCAGCAGGGAAAAGAATG
>NW_010401637.1:49861-86907 GCF_000710305.1 Buceros rhinoceros silvestris
CCGAGGAAAGGACCTTAGCCATAGCTTTTTTTTTTTAAAAAAAAACTTGTTCCAATTGCTTCAGTTTATGGCTAACTTACTTTCTCCAGAATTCATTGGGCAGAATAAGAGAACCCTGGATTGCTGTCTGCTGACTGGCAGCCATCACTTCTCCAAAGGTAACGTCACGCAATCGCGCCCACAGCACAGAAAGCAGCAGTTCCGAACCGACTCTCGGTTGTACGCGGCATTTCTGTAGATGTAAAAGCTCCATGTCCACATTATTAACCTCTTTCTATTCAAGGATCCAGAAAAGGCGGCTGGGTCAGCTGAACCTGAGGTTCAGGACCTTTATGGGTGAGGAAACATCTTTGAGCATAACAACTATCACAAACTCCTTATCAAAGAGCTGGAATTACCAGTGGTTATCAGTCCATAATTGTTAGAGTAACTGATGGGTAAGCAGTAACCCTTCACACACAATTCCTCCATGGGAATGAGAAAAGCAGCTGGAAGGAATTCATAACAAGAACCTCGCAGAGCTCAGAGAAATGTGATGTATAAACAGATTATTATTTCCTGTGGATATTGACGATAAATGAACTGGATTTGGTATGCCTGGGAAATATCACCACGCTCTAAGCCACCTGAACTCCCTATGGCTCAAGGTAAACACCTCTCCTGTAACTCAGGAGAACTCAGCATAAAGCAAGCACTAAATATCTGGGTCACTAGAAATATAGAAGTTGAACATTCTTCTTGCACACTTTCCATCTGATTATTCTTTCCTGAGGGTTTTCAGTGTAATGAGTCATTGATTATTGCAAGGAGTGTTTTGTAGAGTAAATTAATTCATACCGGAGAAACAGTGAGAAGAGCTAAGTAACCAGGTAAATAAAATGCAAAGTGTGGGGGTCATCTGGTTACAAGCCAGCCCCAGGGGACCCCCATACCTGTAAGTCAGCGCCTCAGCAAACACTACCAATACCCACCCTCCTCTTCCCTCTTTTTTACCTATGCCTACAGCTTTTAGAAAATAAGAAAAATCCCCATAGAAAAAGCAAACATAACCGAAACTCTGGTCCTCTGTTGGAAATTAGATAACCTATAACAAGATGATAGCTCATTACATGAGCAAATACACGCCAAAAATGCTTTTCTATTTAATTTAGAGAAAAAGTCTATTCAGTGCATGGTCACTCAGTTCAGTGTAGTAAACAGCATTTTTAAAAAGAAAACAAACAGAGCAGGAAGAGCAGAATACCTATGGTGATGGTTAAAAAGGGAAAAGGCTGATGTTTACAGTAGCCAATTGTATCTGTGAAATTAATCTTAAAACACTTGTATGGGCATGGGCCAGGTCTAAAGATACTGCCTGGCTTTTCACAGTGCTTCCAATAAGACTAAATGCTAGTGAAAAAGACGTTGAAATGAGAAACTCGCTCAATGAAAAGATGAAAAAAGAGCCTCTTTCCTCCTTGGCACATCTCTGGTTCTTCTTTAGCTGAAGTCCTCTCAGGTGTTTGTACAGAACGTGGTTTACCAAGTCAAGCAGCAAAGAGTAAGTTTGCAGCTGATCTTCGAGAACTACTTACAGGGGAAAAACACACTAAAGAAACAATATAATTCCTCAGAAATATAACAATCCTTTACCTTGAGACTAGTCACTCTGCAAACTGGCTTGGATCATAGAAGATTTTGCACCAATAAAAATATTTAGGATGCGGTGGGATTATAGTTTATGAAGATCCCAAATTCACGGCAGTGTCAAACTCTAGAAATCCAGAGTAAATGGTGCCTCTTCTTCGACGGTACATGGAGCCCAGCACACACACATAGCTTAGAACCTTTGATGGTTTTCAACAGCGAGAAGGATTCCCATCATGCTGCGAGGGTATTTATTTGCATTGGTCTCATTTCATCTCTGCGAGACGTGCCCTTTGCTGGCCACAGCCTTGGAAACTGAATTTTAGATGTTTGCCAGAAACACGCCATGAACATGCAAGCAAGGAAAGGTAACAACCACCTCAGTTTGCAAATACAGATTTCTTCCATACGTATCAGACAAGGAAAAATAAAAAAGAATACATTTATGCAGGAAAATATTCACAATCTAAGCAGGGAGAAAGGCTAAACTCAAGAAATAAACCAGTAACTTATAACACACCATCAGCTCTAGCCCAACATGTGCTATTAACTTGTTTTACACTGACAGCCTCTAGGGGTAGGAGCCGCATCTTCCTCTACAGAACTCGTACAGTCCAATTAAAGCACATTAACGGTACTCACCAAGCACTAGCGCTGTAAGGGGCCCTTGCCAAGCAAGCTCTGAGCCCACGGCACTGATGGTCGTGGACAGAATAAGTTCCATTTGTGTGAGCTCCTTCTTCCAGCAGTGAAGAGTCATCAGGCTAAAGCCGATTTACGAACCCGAACTTGAAATGTGGCGTTTAAAACGTAGCAAGGAGTCCTTCCCCTCGCTGGGCATCACTGGTTTTCCCGGACAAACGGGTGGGTAATAACAAGCCATTGTGCATTATTTTCTGTTTGCCAGTGACCTTGTTTCCACGCTGTCTGGGATGCTGAAACGGGACACTGAAGCCTGGGGGTAGATCTTCAGCTGGAGTAATTCAGCCCCGCTCACTGTGTCAGTACACGGCAGGCAGAGAGCATCTCCCAGTCAACACACAGAACTCTGAAAAGTTCATTTCTTGGCTGGGATAAAAGGAGAAAGAGAGATGATGCCTCTTCAGCATCAACAGGTCAGTAGGAACCTCTTTACAAATCTGAAATTTCAATGACAGAAATTTGTTCGACAACCTACAAAATTGGGGTTCTTGTCTGAGATGAATGCATAGAATAAATAATGATTTTAAAAATATTTTTCACCTGGGACTGATTATATGATGAAGTTCTGTTGATATAAGGCTTTTTTCCCTCGTTTGTTTGATTATTACAACTAATATAAGCATAGGGTGAGAACATTCAAAGAAAGAGCCACATTCTGCCTTTTTACCTTGGTAAAATATTGTTTATTTTCTTAGAATTGCATATGTTGCACACTGATGAGCCTTGCAATGACTTCCACATAATGTATTTATACACCTTTTAAATCACACATTGTAATTTATAGGTTAGTTGTTTTGTTTTGGTGTCAATCAAAATTGGAAGCTGTGTGAAAGAGCTTAGATTAGGAGCAAGAGTCTTTTCATGGTAAGCTTTAATAAACTAATGACGATATTATAAGAGCTATCACAGAAAAACCCGCTGTCTAATAATAAGCTCGTTCCTGTTTATTTTAATGTTCCACCTCATGCTTGTTTGTGAGAAGTTAATAATTACAGCAGAGTTAAACGTACATGAATAGGCGAGTCTGCACTTGATAAAACCTCCTCTACCCAACCAGCGAGGAGCAGACGCTGAGATTTCAGCCTGTTTTATGGCAGCAAACATCGTCCTCCTGAAGAGGTACGTGATGTTTTGCCCAAATAACTCCCGTGAGACTGGCCGTGTGAAGCTCACCACCTGAGCCCCGTTCCTGCACGGCCACAGGGATGGTTCTGAACCAGCTCTTCCTTTGCAGGTGTTTCAGTACCAGCGGTGCTGGGTCAGCACAGACCACAGCACACATGGCTGCCGAGCAGGAAGGTGGAAAAATCACTGCAAAGAAACTCCTCTTAGGTCTGTCTTGCCCTTAACCCCCCAGATTGGAAGTTCTGGTGGCTTCCAGTGGTCCCCAGAGCACATACCTCAGATGGTAGTGGTCCTGCTAGGCAGACACCTGCTCTCTTGTCATCCACAAGCTCAAATACGTTCACATCTTTCTCAATCAAACATTTTTATTTACATTTCCTGCCCTGTATTTGTCACCGAGTTCTTACCAAACCCCATAGGGTGAGAAATGAGCTGCTGTCAAGCAGCTACATGGTCCTCATATAAAAGTTATCCTTGAGGAACCAACTCTCCCGACATCGCAAACCCCAAAACATACCCATGTGCTCTGACTCCAGGGGAGCACGGTCATCCTGACCGCTACTCTCGAAAGCCTCCTGGTAAAGGAGGGACTGGAACAAAGCACAAGTCGTCAACACCTGGAGACTGCAGAAATGCAACAGCTCCTCTCCTCTTGCTGCCCATGCCCCAGTGGAGCAGCAGTGACACTCCTCCTGCCTCCCCGTGCACAGCAGATCTCTGGCAGCTGTTGACAAACATGCTTTCAGGATGGGTTGTGTTAGATCACAGATACCTGTACTTGTAAAGCCACCTCCTGCTGTGACCCATCTAACCACGGCCAGATGGACCGGTGGGAGCACCGCTGGTTACACGTGCTGGTGGCCCCTCAGTCAAATTCAGCAGCAGCACTACCCAGCAGCCCTTCACACCGTGTAGAGGCCCCTCCATAAATCACGTGCTACCACACATCTCTTCAGCAATCTGGAGACCATCCGTCTAGACTATGGGCAAGGACCTCCACCTCTTGGTGTTGCCGTGGTGGGCAATGGTAGCGATGTAGTTTGGGCTGCACAGGATGCTGAATGCTCCAGCTCAAAACATCTCAAGCCCTAAACAAGCCCTGCTCTTTCCACCACCCTTTGAGGAAGCGTAGGGGAACGAGTCCTGACATCAGCCTTTCTGCGCAGAGAAACCCACGGGATTGGAAAGCAAACTTTCCTCTTACAAAGAGGAAGAGACCTCTCATACCCTCCTCTTCTAGCATTTTTGCTGCCCAGAGCAAGCTGTTGTTCCTTTCCTGCAGAAAGGAGCAGCGTAGTCTATATGATGGAGAAACATCCTTTGCCTTCCTCCCCACAGATGGCAAACTCTTTGGTTTCTGCCACCACTAAACACACAAATAAATCATCAAGATATGATCTGCTAACATATTCAAAATGATGTTTGGCCTAATTTTTTTTTTAGCTTCAAACATCAATTTCATTTTGTAATGAATACATGCTTCATCTCATAACATTTCATTTTTCATACATTTAGCAAAATTGCTTAACTGATACTTTTTTTTCCAAACCAGTTTATTTCTACCCTAAAAACATGCAAATTAACGACTGGCACACTTATATAACGTGCAGAATTCTCTACTCTTGATTCCATCCCTAAAGTATAAAATATTCATAATATCTAGTGGTTTTTTTCAAAATTAATTTGGTATCCCAACTTCTTTATGAAAATCACATTAAGATACACAGACAAATTTTAACAGGCTTTTCCATGCCGCTATTTCCATTTTTATTTGTTCCCCTCGCCGAAGGACAGCCTCTCCCCAGCACCCACCCACACACTCTGCACAACGGCTGCCTTCTTGGAACCACCGGTGAGGCGCATCCAGCCCTCACCTCCTGAGCTTAACGCAATTCTGGCCTGAGCAGTCGTTCGCTGAAGACAAGACAACTTACGTCTGTTCACCCGCTGTATAATCCACCTCATGAATTTACACCTCCCCTACTGGCACCATTCAAGGACCCACAAATATGAAATATTTCTGACTGTGTTTTAAACTCACGTTCTCCTGGATACAAGATAAGAGCTTAATAGCTGTGACACTGCGCTATTTTCACATCCACGCAGAAGTGATGGATACAGCAACAGATCAGCACTTCTTTGTGCTTCTCATTGGCTCTGGTTCGCCGCCTTAAACCATCCGAGTCAAGGCCACGTTTTAATGCCATAGACGCTCTATTCAGATACCAGTATGACCACATTTTAAAAGCCACCCTGTACCACTTCATTGCCGCAGATGTCCTTTACATCTGGCAAGGGCCGTTTCTCTGCATGTCAACAGTAATTCAGTTTAACAGCTGTCTCTTTTGACAAGCTTAGTGTCAGACTCTAAAATGACAGGGTGACAGTTTTCCTTTTCTTTAACAGAACATAGTGCAAATTAACCATTTGAATGCGGGATCACTGAACGCTTTCCCAGTGCAGTTTTCCGAGTCAAGTGAATGGGGTTCAGGAAGTGTTGGTATTAACAACCCAAGCTGAGAACCCGTAGGGTCTGACACGCCAAGGCGCTTCTCCTGCATGGAGATTCTTCCCTGAAATCCCTGTTCGACACCCAGAAAACCTTACACTGAGCTGAAATGGATGACGGAGGAAAACATTGGGAATTTGCAAACCAGTGTAAGTACTTCTGCATTGCATAAACACGCGGGAGGATTTTCAGTACATTTAAAGTGCTTGTTCCAGCTGCTAACAATACCGTGGGTATCAGCTTTCGCATGGCACGCTGTGCACACCTTTGGGTTTAGGTTGGGGTTTGGTTTGGGTATTTTTTCCCCCCACAAATGCCAGATGTACAAAAGCACCTCAGCATAACTTCTCTAGGGCTAAACTATGCCTGTACCGCTTAATGATTGAAACCTTTAGCAAAAACCGGCTTGAGGGCAGTTACAAAGTGCCTCCATGACTTATGAGCAACCAGTAAATGCTACAAAGACATTGTGTGGTGAGCACCTCGGTGTGCCAGTGTTATACCAACAACAAGGAGGAGGGATGCCTCCCTGATTTGGTTCTTGTTCTACTGATACCTATGGCAAGCCTCAAAGTAACTGCAGTGGGACTAGACTCCAGCTCATGTAAGTTCTGTCATTTTTAAGAACACTGAAAGCCTGTCTGGTCTTTGCTCTGGGTAAGCAGTTACGTCTAAAGCACTGCCAAAAAAAAAAAAAAAAAGACTGAAAGGATGGTATGGAGAGCATAGCTTTTAAATGCCTTTAGTAATAGCTTTTGTTTGCTTATTTATATGTTGCCGTAAGCATTTGTATGTGCTACCCACTGCCATAACATCTGGGCATCTCACAATATTTAGGAAGATTCACACTCAAGTGCCTGTCACTCCCTCTGAAAGGCATGTCCACTTCTATGAGCTGAAATGGAGAGTTCTCATTGGTCCATCTCACAATAGGGCCAAGTTCTTCCTCCTTTATTCAGCTGTTTTTAACACATAATTGGTCATGACCTGCAGAAGAAGTCACTTATTCTCAAGCACTCTATAGCCAGGTCTCTCATACAGTAAAACCTGTATGTCCCTGCTCTGCAGGAGCTGGGGCAAAAGCACCGGTGGTGCTGACCTCCTTGCTGACTCCTTTCTTACCAACACACCCCGACGGTTCGTTTCCATAGCCTGGGAATTCATACTCCCATAGCCAGAGGTGAGCCTCTGTGGAGGGAACATATCACTAGTATTTTTATTAATATCTCCTGAAGCTAAGTCAGCTGCAAACACATATTTTTAGTGCAACATCAGCCCCCTGGGAGCTTGCAGGTTGCTGGGATTGGAGGGGTAGGTTGCTATTAGTGTTGCTCACTTCTAGCTCAGCTACACAAAGCACATATAATCGCTTCAAAAAACTTAACCTCCCTAAAATCTATCACATGCCTGGAACACTAATAATTCTATAACTTAAGCTAAACAGAGCACTATTCAGCTGTAAATTTTATGGCTACTATCTCCACCTCTTATGAAGTGTGAAAAGAGGCTTCGTATCTGTCAGTCTTTTCTCAGAAATGACTTTCGCTGATTACTTAAACTTTCGTTAAATAAGCTTTCCACAAGCTGTAAAAACAGAACACAGTAGGGAAAAAATTGGCTCTCTTTTAAAAGTGCTGTAAAGTCTCTTTCTGAATGAGTAATTAGAAATGTGTAAACTCTTTTATGGATATGTGAGAAGCACACACAAAAAATTTGACATTCCATGCAAGTATTTCTGTGTGCTATCAAATTTCATTGTATTTCACAGAGACCCAAATGATACAGCCCCAAAATACACAGACATTAGTGGACATCGGTGATTTGCCAAGCAGGAATTTACATACAGTACAAGTAAAACATCCTAATTTAAATCTACGACAATGGATAGTCACATTCTTAAAGAGAAATCAAGAGTTGTTTGTCTTTCCAATCTTATTTGTACAGATTGCAAAGCTGTTGACAGAGCATGATTTGAGCTCGGCCTTTCCAGCCGCTTACTGGTATTTTTATTGCCATTGTCAGCTATCTTTTCCCTATCGAGAATCAAGCTTAGATGAAGACATTCCGATTTCCCGAACCCGTACACAAACATAAAGAGATGCCATGTGACCCAGTGGTCAGGCAGGGAGTGGGCAGTGGGGACACCCGAGACCCACCACTGGCCCCAGTCCCCTTGAAAACTCCCCTTAGTTAAACCAAAGCACTTTTCTGTCTTCATTTCCCACCACACACAAGCAGTCCATCTCCAAGCCAGACTCTGCAGATGCTCCATGACCCCCTTGTACCTTCATTGCTTTAGGTCCCTCTCCCTCCCCTTAAAACTCACAGTGTTTGTGTTGAGAACTTGCTTTGACTTTGAACCTCGTGATCAGCTCCATGGCAGGAGGACAAGTGTCTTCATCCCAAAAAAAAAAAGAAAAGAAATGTATGGAGTTGGGTGCTACTCCTGCGTGACTGCCCACCTCCCTGGAAAAGGGGACAGGGCATCTCAGGGTCACCAAGACAGAAAGCCTCCCCCCTCCACACTGGTAGGCTGTTTGCTTGAGAAGCCGGTGGATGTCCCGCTGTGTACATGTACTGTGCTCTATAAATAGTAATGTCTTCTACGCTGCTCTCCGTGGAAGAATCTGCAGGAGGGGAAATAGTCTCAAATCTGTGCAGTTTTCAAGCCAAAGAGAGCCAGCCTCATTCTCTGCTCGGTGGGGAAGCCGTAGCTAGGGGGTATGCCCCTCCAGCCCCCTGAAGTCGGAGGAGCCAGAGAAAAAAGCAGGTCCCAGCTAATGAGTCTGGGGGTGAAGATCTACCTCCTCCCGGTCCCAGCAGGTTCCACAGCCATTCACCTTCTCCCTCCACGAGCAAACTCAGTCCCACTCTGAGGAAGATGACGGTCACTGTGAGGGGTTTAGGTGGCATCATTAAGCAAGTGACTGCCAGACACTGCTCCCCCTCTGGATACCATCGTTTTCCAGCACAGAAATGCTGCCGAGGAAGACTCCCGAGGAGAGAAAAGATCACCACAGAGTGCTCTCCTTCCTCCCAGTAAAGATATTAGGGCCATTATTATTATTTTTAATCCCCAAGAGAGTGATTCAGACCCCATCTGCAAAGTCCAATAATCCTGTTGATAGTAGAGCAACGCTGCCCCTCCTGCTCCCCACGACGCTGCTCCGAGCAAGTTCTCTGGCAAAGCCTTTAGAGGCGTGATTTGGTGCCAAGTCTGTTATAAAACCAACCATAGTGCAAATGTTTCTGAGGAGAACAAAAGTCCAAGAAAGGGAAAAGCTTCACACATCTTTAGTGTGGAGAATGTATTTAGTGCTCTCAGAAGCTATTAGATGGGGTGATACAGGCAATTCATTGCTTTGTCAAGAGCTTTTATTTTGATGTAATAACTTACAAAACCTACAATCTCTAGTGCAGCTTCAACTTTCATTACACCACCCCACTTAACTTTCAAATGCTTTAACTTTCAGGTCAAATCTCTTCCGTATTGATAAATGGGTCTATTTAAATTTTTATCACTGACAAATTCTCTCTGGTCTCTTTTTCACTATCAGATTTCACGCACAAAATAACAGGATGCTTTTTTTTTTGTAATCCACCACACATACAGGACGAGTCACTACGGAAAGCACAGATGTGGTGGTGAAACATCTGTAATTTGTCTGCAGTAGTATCATTCCTACAGACATTTCAATATATTCAGGAACAATGTGTGAAATCGCAGGGCAGAAAAGGATGCGATGGGATGTAGACACCCACTGCAACCATCCCCCAGGCTAACAAGTAAACAAGCCAAAGTATTTTACCCTCACGAGGCATTTACTCCGCACGATACAGAGGCCTGAGCAGAGCTTAATCTTCTTTGGCTATCTGACTATTGCTTCATTAAGCAATCTAAGAAAAACTGCTGCAAAGCCACAAATTTTTCAGTATTATTGTAAATAATCACCTGGTTTTCCTGGCAACAATCAGGAAAATATAATCCATACAGCCCTAAGTACGCGATATATGTTTAACCTTTACTTTAAAATGGTATTAAATGCTGAACGCTGCGGCTACTGTGAAGATAGTCAAAACAGATACTGCAGGAATATAGCCGTGTTTAATGACAAGTTACAGAGACTTCTACTGAAAGCAAAGCGAGAGCAAGAAAGGTTACATCAACAGAAAGCACAGCGCCTCCCATCTTTCTTACATTAACTTTCAATAACTATAAAGTCAAATTTCTGCCACACATCATTTGATTTTCCAGATCTGCACATTAAGTATTTACTCCTAACTATAAACTTACGTGAGACCCAAACAAAACCTAATTTGCATTATTAATGATGCAAAGAATGGGATGCTTAGTCCCTTAAGATTCATAATAAAGAAGAAAACGTTAGAGATTTACTTTCATTTTAAAAGGCAAGTTAAAATGATGAAACTTACTTAATTAACAGAGACTCTATTTATGAATTAGTTGTTTCTGCCAGCAAGAATGTTTTTTTAAAAAAGCTGTCTGAAATGAGGCTGAGACTACAAAGAGTCCATTTTCAGCTTGGGAGCCTCAAGGGGAAAATCAAAGGGTTTCTTTCTTTCAACAGTTTGGGTGAGATGATATTTTGAGATGTTGACAGCTGCCAAACTGCAGGAGCAGTAAAGAGCTACCGAACTGAAATAGTTTTTATCTTTTTGAATTTTTCTCAATATCCAGCTCAACTTCCTTTCACAACTCGTGACTGAAATTGCCACACGGTTAAAAGGTTTTTCTCCTCCATCAATGCTTGTGTCTACTGCTTTCTGTTAAAAAAATCACCACTTTCTTCCACAATCAGCCATATATAATAGAGAACCATTATTACTACCTTTAGTAGTGTTTCTATTATAATAATGTATTAATTACCATCCTTTTCTTCCTTCTTATGTGCTCAGCGTGGAACCAAATTTGGATGGTTAATCATCTTAATCGTCTCTATCACACTGAATGTTCTCACTAAGGTTATTTACAAGATATTAGAAAAACAGAACAGTCTTTGCTCTAACAAACAAAGCAGAATTTAAAGTCAACATTTAAAACTTGTCTTCTACTTTTCTGACAGTAGCTATTTATAAAACTCAAAACAAGTCAGCCTTCAGTAAATAATAATAATCTTAATAATGGTAACAATGTTTTCCACACAGCTCATACTATTAATTTTCCATCTTCTTGCTAAATTCTGTCTCCACTGCTAAAGCATCCCTCCTTTTCTAAGCCCTTCATCTCTCTTGGTCCCATGGCTGATCTTGTGGTAGCTTCTCATCTGCTTCAGCTGTCTGTCCCCCTTTTCCTCTTACAGCCACTTCCCCTACAGGCAATCAGCCCATGCACTCCTGTCTTCAGCACTTATTCCTTAACCAAATAAAGTCAAACAAGTCCTCTTACTCTGCAAGCTGTCAGCCTCAGCTCTGGCTTCCTCCACCCGCTTCTGCCTTCTTCCCAGTCTTCCCTCAGCCTGTCACATCTGTATCTTGAAGACGACCTCTTTCATCTTCCTCCAAGCAACAATTTCTTTCTAAACTTGTCCTTTAAAAGCCTGTCCCAGGCATCTCTCTTGTCCTGTCTGTTCCTTACCCACTGTGCACCCTCCCTTGCCTGAACTCTGGTAGCGACCATCGTCTTCTGGTTCCCTCCCACCAAACACAGCTCACACAACACCAGACTCAAGACGTCAAGAGTGGTCCTTGGGATGGGAAGGGTAGAGCCCTTCTGGGGGATGAGCCTCTGGCACTGCTTTAGTGTGCTTTAGTAGATTTGATTTCTGATGTATTTTGCCATTACAGCACTGAGCATGAACGAGTTGCGACCCTCACCACTGCGATACAGAAGACCTTCTGGATTCCTGTAACAAGGCAGCTCCATGCTCGCCTTTGTGAGATATGATGCAAGTATGTGAAAATAGCAAGACTGACTTCTGCTGGCACAAACTCCTCAGAATTTGGATTAACTACACTTTGGGGCCCTTTTTTATAAAAAACCCAAAACTTTGTTTAATTAAAAATATAATTCAAGAATAGAGATTCAAACATTGGCCACTGCGGACCTTGAATATCCTTTAAAAATACAGTTCTTTATGAATTATCATGAGAGCTTTATGCCCAGCAAAGACAGTGATGTGAGAGAGAGGACAGGATCTCCAGCTATATTCCGATTAGTCATTCAAGGACCAAGGACTAACCCACAGTTACAAGATGAACAAGGATGGATTTATATCAATTTTTTTTTTTTTAAGTCTGTTAGCACAGAAAGCAGCATTAACTGTTCTAGGAGAGTCTCTGTCACCACTGAATGCAAAACATTCTCTCTTTTCAAGGAGACCTAGCCACACCACTACGCTCCTAAGCTAGTAAGAGGCAGCCCACAAAGACCTCCTGAACTCTGAAGACAGATATATACAGCAATTACTAATTCAATAGTTCTAGGGTTAATAAAACACATGAAGACTCTCAAAATGATGCCTCTAATTCAGTAAGCAGAGATCTAACCAGGCAACTCACACATGTGAAGTGGATTTCTAGAGGAGTCTTGCCATCTCCACTCATTGATTTACATTTTTAATATCCTCAGAGGACGATACTTCTGCTAGCACAGAGCCCACTGCCTGCATCCTCACCCCAGGGCCAGGAGCAGCATTGCCATGGCCAGCAGCAGGGCAGATGATGGCCATTGGATCCCAGTGATCATCAACAGTCGACAGCAACAGGAGCTAAGCAAGAGTAATGTTTGCTTCCCATTATTCCCCTGCCCTAGCTCTGGACATTTACATTCGAAAACAGTATCTGTCACTCCCACAAACCAGGTATTTCTCTTTTCTGTTTGAACCTGAATGAAAAAAATCCAAATCCCCGGGTGTCTGACATCAAAGCGTTGTAGAAGGAAACGATGGGGATGGTGTTCTGGCATTAACGCAGCACTAAAAAGGAAGAGCAGATGGGCAGCGAGGAAGCAAATCCTGTTGAAACATGATTAAGTGACACTGAAGATAAGGAACACCATGAAAACTAAAAGGCAGGTAAGGGGATTTTAAGTGCAATATAAAAGGGGATTTGTGGCACATGTAATTCTCCTTTAAATATTGATTAAACATAGAAAATTTTTTCCTCTCAATTATAGTTACAGATAATTTAGTTTCTGTCTATGCTCTCTGCAGGCATCAGTGAAAGCTGAAGGTGCTTTGCACTTTTGTATCTACTGGATGTTTATGTTTCATTTTCAATCACTATGTACCCTTCCAATTAAAGATGAAGAAGGGAGGCCTGAAGAGAAGAATATGCCAGAAAAGATCTCCAGCATTCTGAGAAAAAAGCTCATGATTTTCTGGAAGATGATGGTTTCATTGCCACCACACTCCAAATCAAGCTTTATCCGTCTCCATTTATGAGTAGGCAAGCCTGGCTTCGGGTCACATTGTTCCTTACATGTCGTTTGCCCAGGCAGAAAGTCTGCTGTAAGTATTATGGGACAGAAGAGCTCAAATTATTTTTCATTCTTTGTGCTAATACAATCAGTTACATATTTCCATAAATTACTAATTGTAAGTGAACCATCATTCTTAGCATTAGCAGAAACAGGACTTATTCTTCCATTTCTGTACATTCCCACCTCCACCAAACCCAGCCCTCATTACGCCTTTATTCTTTGAAGCTCATTGACCGACCTACCCCCAGCCTGTTTCCCAGAGGGAGAACCTGCTCAAGAGGTGGCCTTTCAATCTCACCATTTCCATTATTTTCTCTGCCTCTAGAAGAAGATTCAAGGCAGTCTTTCGATCCAACAGGATCCCTGTTGGAGACGGAAGCCAAGGAAGAAGTGAGGGATGGATGAAGAGAGGGAAGAACTACCTCGTGTCTCTTTGGGCCAGCCCCATGCATTTTACAGCAATTCTCTTCAGTCATAACTCCACAGGATTCCTCAAACACCTCTCCAAACTGTACTGCTCACTCTGCTCCAGCACAAACTCAGGATGGAGGAGAAGGAAAGGCAGGTGTGTGCAGACAGGGCGGTTTGCCCCAGCACTCCTGAAGAAGAGACCTCCACACCAGCCCTGCAAAACTGACATTACACTGAGATTAACGTGTACCATTCTCTGGATATCAAATCTGCATTTTGGTTTTTTCCTTGCATGGGAAATCCTGACTCGTGCCTGTGGCTGGGATTGGGCAAGCATGACGTCTGCTCATCTAGTATTGCTTGTGGCCAGTTAGAGAAGTCAAGTAATCCACCGCAGGTTTAAAACGTGGCTTAAACCTGCCAAGTCTCATAACTTCCAAGAGGGTGAATTTACCATAAGAAAATGGTTTCCACTTACTCGATCTCCGGCACACAGGCTTGTCACCAACGAAGTCTGTTATGCAAGCACATAATCAACGGAAGCCTTCATTTTGGCTGCGGTTAGATTTAATGTGATAATGAATATTCCAGAGTCAGCTCTGGGTAAACCAATGGGGTTTCACCTCAGATTCCCTCCTTTAAACAGCTCACGCAAGCACAGGCTTGCTGAGCGGTAAATAATTCAGCAGCACCAGCAGAAGGACACCTGAGAGATGTTCCAAACGCGGGTGTACCCGCCTCACTCGTGTACTGCCCCGTGTTCCCGCGCTTGTAAACAGCAGCAGCAGCGCAGCAGAGAGTGAAAAGGGTTTATTCCTGTTTGCATCTGTCCTTTGCAAAGGAAGGCACATGGAAAAAACGCACGGCTTCAGAAAGCTGCCTGGGGCAAAATCCCCCGCCAGGTGCACCACGGTCCCACTGGTCTCAGTGGGTTCAAGTGGGACATGGAAGCTCGGTGGTGTTGAACCGTTCTAACGCCAGAACCATGAGGAATGCAGGCTCCCTAATTAGCAGCATTTATTTTTCTTATAATCTGTAGAACTACAGATGATATTTTGCATTCATTTGAGAGTCTCTCCGCAGTTTGCAAACATTTACCCACCCTGTATGAGGCAAATTCTTTCGTGCTCATTTTACGGACATGGAATGCGGCTGAATTAATATTCCTGTGAAAGCCTTCACTGCCAGATTTCCCTGCCTGTGTCACCACATTTCACCCTCATTACCTACCTAGGGCTGCCTGGGGAGTGGCTTTCCAACATAATTGTTTGGGAATTGCTATTTCTTCAGGCTTTTCACCTATTTTTGAGTTGTTGGGTGATGTTTTTGCTCTCCTCCTCCTTTTTGCCAGTTTCAGGTTTCCACTCTGACACCAAATGCTTTCCTCTTTTTCTAATGCTGTTAACACCAGGCAGATCAAACAAACACGAAAGTGTTTTCTCAAAAAATAATCATTAAGCATATCGTGTGGTTTAGTTCAAGTGACAGCTGAATATTTGTTTCATTAATAAGTAATTTGCAATTAATTTGTGGAGTCATTTCTAAAAGAACATTGTGATGTTTCCATGGTTTTAAAGTGGCAAAACACTAGTCATTTTTTGACAAAGTTTCAGCACAAATTGCTCACATGCATCCACTGGGAAAATTCAACCCCTGATGAGGAGTGTCCCCGTGACGTGGGGACATGACTCCCGTTGGTGTTAGTGGCAAGGCACCTACACAAGCTACGCAAATTACCGCAGCCTTTAGGCTTTGAATTTCGGGTGCATGGGTGCTCATGCTGCTCCATTCAAATTGTTAGCAATCCAGTTACTAAAGTTAAAGGCTTTTTCGTTTAAGGCTCAAACAACTCTTCTCCATGCTGGATGAATAACAAAATCTCCAACACAAATTGTTCCATTGATCTATTTTCAATCAAAACTCTGGACAAACGAATAATTGTTATCCTGCCATCTGAAACCGAAGACGCTCCAGCTTGCAAAGGCTCCTGAGGCTCTAAAATCATGCCAGACTTATGAGCCACCCTTCCACCTCCTGAGCATTTCTCCTTGGAGATCCAAGGAGCTCCATCCTCAAGCCTATGAAGGTCTCCTTCTGTCTGGGATGGAATAGGCACCATTTGCCATGACATTTCTTGAGTTAAATAGCAGGTGACTGTCTTTCACAATGTTCTCTCTAACCTCATGAACTGGCATGACTTGGGAATAAGTAACACTGGGAAGTGTCTTTCATCCTGGATACCAGCCCCACTTCCACACTAGCCCCACGACCTGGGAACTGGCCAAAGACTAAGGACGTTTCTAAGCTACAGAAACAATTACAATTGTTGCTGTATCACCTTCCCAATAACCTTCCCCCAAAATTGTAGGTTAGAGAGTTGTCTGTAATCATTAACTGCCTGAAGGAGAGACAGGCATTACCAAAGTAGCAAACCTCTAATCAACAGAGTGGGAGCAGTGCAGCGGAGAAAAATAACTGCTTAACAAGCAAGTTGTAGTAGTCTTAAAAAAAAAACCAAACAGCCAAACAAATCTGATTTGGCACGTACAGTCAGCATTCCACAGTTGCAAAATAAAAATGTTGGGAAAAGTGAACATCACAAATTTGTGCCTGCTTGGGAGCATAATTTGCTCGAATTACACTTTTAGATGGAAGCATTTACAGGTTTTCATATTCAGCAGCGAGGGCCAATTATATTAATGAACTGACAAAGCTCTGAAGTGACACGACAGAGAGCTGGTAAAAAAAATAAAATGTTTGTTTTTCAATTAAAAATGAAAAAATACTGTTGTTTTAAACTGAAAAAATGCCCAATTTCAAGCTATCCTAATTGAGATGATGAGATAATTGACTTGGTGTCTGGAAAGCAAAGTTCTAGAGCCTTTTATAAAAGCCTTTAACTGGAAGGCTTGTTTGTCAGAAAGGTGAGGTTAAAATTAATATTTTTTAAATTGTTGCAATGCCATAACTTATGAGATAAAAATTAATAAAGTCAGATAAGAGAATCTAGAAATTATCTGGCGAGGAAATCTGGGAACTATCAACTATTTTGTGCCTTCCATCCATACACCGTGCTTTGCTACACAACGATTTCTGTGATAAGATGCGACTTTGTCTTGAATGTAATTTGCAACCTAATAGGTTGATCCAGTTTCCACTGAAGTAAATGAAAATATTACCATGGACTTTGATGAAAGCTGGATTAGACCCTGTTCACATTCACAATGGAGAGAAAAAAAAACTTAATGATTATTTATGCCAGAAATCCCAGAGCAAAAAGCCAAATTGGTGCAAATGTGTTGAAGAATTTGAACAGAAAAATGAGAGTGGTGACTATAAAATGATTTCACTAAAAATTAAAAGATTACTAATTACTCTGAATAAGCTTATAGAAATGCTATAGATGTAATTAAATGGCATGAATATACTTCCAAATCCAATTACAGCAATGGAGCAACGATTATACAGTCACATTAAGAGTTAAAATAAAATATGATGCCAGATAAATGGGTATATTAGAAAGGCATTATTAGATTTTCTTTTATTTATCCACTATCTAGTGCCACCAACCCTTCAAGCCAGGGACAAATAGAAGAAAACAAAAGAGAAAGATTGAGTTCACATGCTAAAGGCAGCCAGTAACAACTGAGACATTTCTACTCAAAAAGACAGAACGAGAGATGTCGGCTACCCATCAGCTACCACGAATCAGGAGACTGACTCTTATTCAGTCCTACAGTTCCACCAGGATTATCAGCTTCTGTAAGTTCCAGACCACACAAGAAGTAAAGACAGAAAAGGATTTACTGCAGGAAGCTGAAACATTCCCGAGAAAACACAATATACCAATAAAGAGCCAATGATTGCAACCATCAATATTCGGCAGTGGACTATCAGGGGACAAGATACGCAGATTATAGTCGGAAAAAAAAAACACAGTCATGCCCATCGTTCGGCAGAAGAACATTATTTACAGACAGGAAAAGAGACACCCGCTTTATTTGTTTAAACAATAAGTTGCTACTTTACCCATTAGGTCAAGAAATTAATATTTAGAGGACACTGAGTGTCATAGTGAGTCCCTTCCTGATTTAAAACTAAGTCACTCCTTGCTTTGCTCTCGTCCTTGAAATTCATATTGACTTAAAATAGATATGTATAGTATGTATCAGGTTTGTCAACTTTTGAAACCCAGGAAAATATTCACCAATTGCCAGAAACTTGCTTAAATCACTTACAACCATTAATACACACCCATTATTTTTATATTTATTTCCCATTAGTCAACACTTGCGGTTTATCCCTCTCTTGCAGTCGCAGGGGGAAGGCTGGTAAGGACTCCAGTTTATAATATCACACAGGCTGCATCTGCCTGCCCCCAGATACATGTTGTGCCATTAGCTTAATAAAGAGGGGGGGGAAGGGACAAAAAACCCCTAAAAATAGTCTTCTCATCTGTTTTTACTATAATATTATAAGACATCCAGAAAAATCCGCGTGCTCAGCTATGCCTTGGCTAAACAAATCTCATAAATGTCTGAATTTCCCATTATGGCCATGATTTCTAGAGGGAGATGAAATCTTTACCTCCCTGTAAATTGATGAGAGCCTCCCTCCTCCCTTCGGATGCCAGGATATGGCAGTAGAAGTCTATCCCTCTGCAGGCTGTATTTTATAATACTCCAATGAGATGCCTTTTGATTTAGGGTGTGCATGGAGGAAGAAAAAAAAAATCCATGCAGTCTGCCAGCTCATCTAACCCAACTTTAATCACACTTACTGTGGACAACTATATCTGAGCTAGTCATCTAAAACCCCTTTTAAGTCAATGGGAGAAATAGATGTTTTTAGGAAGCAATTAATTGATTGGAAGAGGGATCTATCATATATGGAAAAGAACTGTGGCCCAGAGGGTTCTGGTCTTCTCCATTTACATTAGAGGGAGTTCACACGTCTGCATTACGGTAATCATCCAAAAGATATGAGAAGAATATCACCAACATCTATTTTTTGCTTTGTTTTAATTTCTTTCACTATTCCTTCTCCATTCTGTTTCTACGCTTGGTGTCTTCAGGGACATCAGCTCAATTTTTTACTTTATAAGCCCATTAACCCCTCAGGGAAACAGGTCCATTCACCTGATGGTAATGAAAACCTTCGGATCATACCTGACCACTCACCTGGGCCAGAAAGAACTGATCCATTAGGTTTAAAAGGCACATGAACAGATAGTTTCATGCCAACTGTCAAGAAAACATTCTAGGTAAGACCCATAAGAGAAACTTTCCTACCATTTTACCCCTCTCCTAAGGACTCACGGGCCCTTCAGCTCCCAGGACTCACTCATGTCTCGAATGTACCGGATTATGATGGTTACCTATATCCTAAGAAGCTGTCCTGTGATGATTTTCACAGAGAGTGAGAAAGATATTCCCCCTCAAGAGGACGTGGTGTATCCCTTGACTTGAAAATACAGCAAACTTCAGGGGGGAGAAAAATTAGTAACAACAAATTTGTCTTCATCGGCTAAGATCCAATGAAGTCGACTCAAAATAAGTTTTGATAGACTTGAATACTGTGGAGACCCCCAAAAGCCTTTCTTTTGCCTGACCTACCACCCAGTGGAGAGCCCTGTGAAATTCTGTTCTGTTTTTTCAAGCTGGTGAGCCAGCCGATTTCCTCTCACCCACCAAAGAGGAACCATTGTAGCGAAGATCTCGGAGAAATCCGCTGCACACTCTGACATAAGGGAGTACGTTTTGTTTCATGTTTTCCTTATGCTGGGGTATTCATCTTCAAAGTGCCTCGCACACAACCGGGGAGCTTTAGAAGCGTATCAGGGGCAATTCAAAGAGCTTTGCGTGGAGCAGGAGGGGGTTCCTGTTCAAAGCCAGAGCCTTGCGTGTGCCAGAGAAGAGCAGATTCAAAACCGAAGAGGTCACTTCACCTACCTGTAAGCGGGATCTCATATTCAGAAGACTCCAACTAAAAATAAGGGATATTTAAACAGCATAACTGAAACCCTCAAGGCATTGCTCTTGCTCTTTCTCCCTCACACACAGACACGTACGGAGCAATGTCTCCTTTAGAAAAAATAAACTAAAACTGCAGGAGACATAACGGCCTCCAGAAAACTTAACTCTCAGATTAGCTCCATCCTGGTTCGAGCTCACCCAACAAGCTGGACCACGAGAGACCTCTGTTCAAACCATCTGAAACAAGGAAACTAGAATAAGACTGTGTTTAATATATGGCAGAGTGGTAAAAACACTGATTTCTTTCTATCACCCAGTTTAAGGCCATACAGAAGAAATACCTTGCTTGGCTCAGAAATTACAGTCACCTATTCAGTGGTGGGACCTGGAAGCCCTTGGGTACCGCAAGGGCTCTGCTGGGATGGACACTGCCTAAACACAGAGCAAAACAGAGCTGCTTTCCCCAGAATTTATCACTTACACAGGAAATACAGAAGAAAACATTGTTGTCCTTATTTTATACACAGAGAACTGAGACAAGAAGAGATGCGGGTTCACGTACAAGCAGGTCAGCAGATGTTTCATGGCATTGGAGAGATTGAGGAAATCAGAAGTGGATTTTTAACTGAAGCAGAAGTGGAATAGTCTTGCAGATTATCTGTAGAGGCTTTGTTCCAGGCACTTGGCTACGTTTTTTAAACAAATGAGATTAAATCTTTGTTATGCCTGGGTTTTTTTGGTGAGATGTAAGTAGCTCTGCATCTGCAAGGAATTCTCATTGGAGTCCATGGGATTTAATCCCACTGCCCCAAGTTAGCGGGGTCTGTCCCTGCTCCCACTGTCATCACACATCTCTCTTCCTTCAGACATCCACTGCTGCAGGTACAAACCCCATCTCTGTTTGCAGGGTCTACCATCTGTAACAGTTCTTCACTATCTACTGTCACCAAGGACTGTTTCTTTTTCTAAACGGTAGATTAAGATGCACAGCATCCTACCCAGCTTTCTCAGACCCCTCTTATTTATACTGTAGTCGTCTTACTAAGAGGTTCAAAGCCTTTGGGACAGTTGTGGTCTGAATGGCACTTCACATATTCAGTTCCATTGTTTCCTGTATCAATTTTTTTTTTACTATTAGAAATACCTGGGTTTGGTTTTCTTTTAAACTCAATTTAAACACTGCCTTTGTTGCCACACGCTTCATTTTGTGCGGTGCTGACTGCAGTATTTCAGATTCAGCATGCTTACTCCAAGTTTGCTTTGTAGCAGCAGGACAAGATGGAGCATAAACTTTATGTCTGATTCTGCTCTTTCTGTAACATTCGTTTTTTCTGATTTTCCTACTTAGGAAATGTGTTATTCCTTTAAAGCACGTGACCTAGCACACTGGGATCTGGAATTATATTCAAAAATTTAATATCATTGTAAAATTACATACTACATACACTCATGTATAGCATAGCTTGCTACAAGATATCTCTGAAGAAGAACTAACCGTTTTGAGACTCTTTCATACCATAAGGCAGCTAGAACACACACCACGCTGTACAACCTGCTTTCAGATGATTTCACAAACCCTATTTGCAACACGTTTGCTTTTTTCTGTATTTTATTCTCACTTTTGTTGCTCCTGCAGTGACCTCACCTGGAGCAACGAGACTGCGAGCACTCTGTAGGTCTTCACAGAAAGAGGAGCTGGTTTATGCCCCGTATGTTTCCCAGGTCATAAAACAGCACAAAAGTACAAATGAGAACCCTCATACTATTTTCCTTCCTGCTGTGTACTATCAAGCCAGAAGGCATCCCTTTACTCAGGAAGAACCTGCAAACGACCTCAGTGTGCCTGACCCACCAGCAGCAGTACAACGTTAGGACTATTTTCCCCCCACTCACATCATCGCTGCAGTGCTGGCTCTGCTCCTGCTGAGCTCCTCCAGCAGGTCTGCGATGCTGCTGATCTCCACAATGCCTGGCTGGAAAGAAAAATCCTGAACGTGAATGAAAGACAAACCTTTGTCACCAAAAGATATGAAATATTTTTTAAGACCTTTACATCACTTCACGTGTTGCAGAATTGACCTCATATATCCAGGAAGACTGAAACTGGAATAGATTTAATGCAACTAAGAAATAATCACAGGAAAGCATTTCAGATTCAGCCAAGTATGAAGTAAGGCAGTCTATTTTCTTCAAAGAACGCCGAGGCCACCTTTCATTACCTTCAACTACATCAATTATACAGAGCTTTCGTGGAAAGGGATTAAAAAATAGAAAGGTAAAACAAACAATATTACTGCAATGTCCAGTGGGAGGAAACTGCTTCCTTACATGGTACGTATGCTTACAGAATTACTGAAAATAAGGAAGGAAGGCAGAATGGAAGGAGGGGTTTCTTGTACCCTGACCAGACTCGCGGCATCGGTGATGTAAACCCAGGACAACGTAGCATGTACATTTTGGAAATCAGCCCCATGTCCCTCATCGCCAGGGCCCCTGAAGTCTCTGTTTCTGTATGTCCTATTTACCTCTGGTCAGCAAAGTGCATCACTTCATAAATGCCAAGTTTCAGATAGCAGTGCATTTCTTTAAGTCTCTTCAAACTGTGTCCGTCCTGCTCTGATCATTGGAAACCCTTTACTCCCCTCTACTTACAGCCACATTTTCATTGGCAGGTTGTGAGCCATTCAGCTCTATAGTCCTTAAAAGTTTGATACCAAGTTCTTCATATGCCTAATTTGGGCTTAGCATGAGGCTGGAGTAAATCATTACAACTCAGATGAAGTCAATAAGAGCACAGCGACTTACATCAGCTTTGTGTCAGCAAATACTGACAAGATTGATCTCAAACTTTTTCAGAACAAAAGATTTTTGAAGATGGATTAAACAACGTAAATGCTGAGCTGTTTTGCTAGACTGCAAATAGCATAACACACGCTTTGTGTGACATCTCTGAATTATCCCTTCGTGGTAATGTTGACATTACATGGTATTGACTCATGGAAGAAGCTTAAATACCCTTTTAAGTTTTCAAGACTCTTTGACAAAGCACTATTTCATTAACAAAATGTTAATGGAATCTAGGAGGCTTGAACATACAGCATAGCCTGCTGGTTTCAAGCAGCTCTCTTCACTGGCCGAGAGATGCGACTGCAACAGAGCAATGTAATTCTTATTTATAGGCCAGTAGAGAATGGAGCAACTCAAGCAGGGCTCTCATTGGTTGATAAGGAGGACCCAAGGGCACTTCCACAGCGTTCCACTGAAGGGCTACCACACCTTCTGCTGGAGAAGGTCAAAAGAGCACAAACAAGAAAACACGTAACACAAGGTAAACCAGGAGAGGCAGCAGGGTTGACACTGGCTTGGAGCCAAGGATTCTTGCTTATGTAAAAGAGGAAGACCTAGAGAGCATCGGTATGAAGAATACGTGCTCTGGAGTCATGTTTGGGGAAAGGGTAATTATGTGCCTACAGCTAAAATCATTGGCTAAGTGTCCTGCTAATGACACAAGGCTCTCAAATAAGTACAGAGTCTATATTTGATGGGCTTACTGCTAGGAACAGATCTTGGTTTTCAGGTTCTTGGTCTGACCCAGAGCAGGGACTTGATGGTGGGAGAGGGGCAGCACAGGTGGAGGATAAGGCCTCACCAGATGTCCCGTGTCACTCACCAGTATGACAAGGGGAAACACCACCACAGTGAGGCAGTGGCATGCAAAGAACTGGTTTTCACCCCAGCCAGAACCTTTCACCTGTGAAGAGCAGAGAGCAGGTTCTCTCCTGATGACAGCTGCTCACTGTCTGCTAGGAGTGATTGTCATCCCAGCATAGAGCCCGTAGCTGAGCAGTGAATGCCTGGTCACCTCTGAGCAGCATCCTGCCACCACAGATGAACGATAGCATCGAACACTGGAAAAACAGACACCACTTCTTTTAATTGTCTTTTTTGAGGTCAAATAGACCAGGATTGACCCATGAACCTTTTTACCAATGGATGTGTAACTATTCACACGCACACTGTTCATGCCTGTGACACGCTCCCAACACAAACTCCATGCAGGTGCCCTTTTCAAGGGCAAAGTTTACTCACTCACTGAACAGTCAAAAGTTAAGCTTTTCTGCTCTTTTCTAGATCTGCAGTCGCTTTAAGTAATAAGGAAAGTCATTATTAGCAGAAGAGGTTGCAATGGAAGTACTAAACCTCTGTCCATTTGCTTGGTTTCTGCATTTGACAGCATTTTGTGTCCCAACATCTTCCCCATTTCCTCCTCAAAAGACCATTTCATCTTATATATGGACTCACATAAAGTACCAAGCGGAAGAAAATAATGTATGTAAAAAAAAGAAAAGAAAAATTCAGGGCATAAATGCAAAATTTGACTGAGGCACCCAAGGGCCACCTTGCTGCCTGAAGGTGATTTGTTAATAGTTTAGATTTCAAGTTGATAAAATCCATAGTAATAACAATAACTCGGCCTCACTACCCAGTAGAAGGCACGAGGAGAAGTTGTCTGGGAAGGAGGGAAAGTTCTCTGAGATACGTTTGCATGCATTCACACAATATATTAAAAAATTAAATCAAATTTTAAAAAGACAGTAACACAGCAACCTATAGAAATAACAGAATCACCCAAACGTGGTAAAGCTGTGAAATACATCTGTGCCTGAGTACCAATGCCTGGATTAAAGGGTGAGGTAGTCCAGGTGTTTATGAGGCAGAAGTCAGGGAATCTCACGGGACTGAGCTCCACACCTGCCATCGGCAGTTTCGCCTGCAGTGTTGATGGGATCAGGACTGAGCATTGTAGAGTAAGAGGTTGCTCCTCAGCTGACATGTTTGACTGATGGACAAAGGACTTGTTCACTGGCTGAAAACAGGCATTTTGGTGCAATAGCAAAGCTTCATAGACATCTACCCACTTCCTACGTGATGGTCGCTACCATTGCCAGGTTAACCTCCTTAATACCATCTTACCCTCCCAGACATGTTTGTTGTTTGTTTTTTTCAAATCACCTTTACTTCGAGGGATGTACAACACCTACAGTATTAATTGCAGTCTGATGCCCCAAAGAGAAGAAGAATACTGCTGTGGAAAGGAACAAAAGATTTTGTGCCAGGCTGAAGGCAAAGCGCAGATGATTTGTCTTTCCAAAGACCTTCCTTGCTCGCAATGGGAGCAGAGGAAAGCTGCATCACCTGAGGAGCACTTGGCTGCACAGCACCAGTGCAATGGAGCCCTGCAAATCCTCTGCTCTCCTCATTCCAGCACAAGGCGATTCCACCTTTCAATTCAGCACCAAAACACAAGAGAAAAGTGCCCAGCGCACATCCCTAGCAGGCGACACAGCCCCGCCCGGTCTATCCTCTAGACACGGCTGTTGGAGGGAGCTCCTTCAGCTGGGAGAGTTTCCTCAGAATCTTGGTGTATCTGAATTAAAAATAAAAGATTGAGGCTCTTCAGGAATAAGCAAATAAAGTCCTGAATGGTTGTTACAGGAGTAATGGCCATACCAGGATCAGCAGAATTTAACCTCCCCACACAACGAACGCAGCCTATGGGCAGGGGATCCAGGGGAGCTCTCAGGGCTCCATATTCCTACTCATATGGAAATGCAACTACCCAAATAAAAGAGAAAGGAAGAACTCACAAACATTCCTCACAAGGTTTCTTGGAGAATACTGTAGGTTTTAGTATAAAACAATTTAAATGACTTCTGGAAAAAACAAAATCCGAAGGAATAATAGGAAGAGAGACATTTCAATCTTGACCGCGGTGTATTGCACTCAGTCAAGGACACTGAACTTTGTGATCTCACTGGGGTGGCGAATTTTCCACTTGAATTAACAGACGCCCGTTGAACTGCAATGACCAAGTAGGATTTTCATCCTGGCTGAAGATCTGCCCTTCGCATCCCTTTGCCAGGAAAGCATCTCCCACCCTCCAGATAGCATTGGTCAAAGCCCTCCGTGAATAACCGCTTTATAATGCGAGACACTTACTATGCAGTGGGTCATGGTAGCAGGGTTGAAAAAGGGACATTCAGATCTAAAATCACAAGCCTCTATAGTCAACGCTGATAAAATGAGCTCTGTCTGAAAGGCTCTTATAGACCTAGGAGGATCAACACATTCGAAGAACAGATTGCTGCAGTATGTTGGAAAAGGTTAGGGAAAGCGGAAAACCTCAAGGTCTTGCAAATCAATCTGTGTATTGCACAAAATTTTCTCCTCTTCCAAACCTGAAACAAACACTGATTGTATTTGCCATACTTCAAACCTTTAATCAAAATCTCCTGCTCTCTTTTGAGCAAGATTACAACACTCCAGAGATACCAAGACAACTGGAAGGCAAAACTTCTGCAGAAGGGACATTTTACTTCTAACACTCCACTTCATCCCCCTTGTGATTACACCACGTCTCTGTTTAGCCTATATCCGGGGCTAAACTATAGCGGTGACTCTATCACCCCATGACCTCTCCCCAGCCAAGAGGGGGATCAGGAAAAGGAAGAAAGACCCAAGGGTTGAAATGAAAAGGGATTTAAGGGAAGAGCAGAACTAACATCAGATCTAATGCAGATATAAAGTGCACAAGGTGATACTCAGCCCAGCAAACGTACAGTGGTCAAGTAATCTGGAAAGCAGCCCTCAGGAGCAGAATGAGGAGCAAGCTCCTCCAGGGATGGCAACCCTTGAGAGGAGAAGCAACAGAAGCCCCATCTTCAGCAAACTTCCCCCTTTATACCGAGGGTGAGGTTTTGGGGATGGGATCCACCTGCAGCCAGCTCAGGACAGCTGCCCTGGCTTTTGTCCCTCCCAGCTTAAGCTCCTGAATGACTCCAACTGCTGACAGCCTGCAGACCACGGCTGGCCAGGATCCTGTCCTGCAAAACCAGGGCACACAGGTTTCTATCATGTGTTCAGTCAGCGTACTCACACCCGTGTTTCTCTGCAGCTGCCACATTTAAGCCACGAGTGCTGGGATGGTAGATGAAAAAAAAAACACTTAAAAAAAAATTCCTCAACTACATCTGCAATGGCAGTAACATAGAACTCACTTGGTGCAACCTACTGGTAGATGCAACATGGTAGGATTTTTCTTTCCCATTCACAGGAAGGAGTTGAGTTGAGCTGAGCTTGACTTAGCTGAGCTGTAGGCCGTGCTCCTGCCTGCCACGCCAGCACCTCTCCCACCAGCTGCTCCTCACGGAGGACAGTCATTACTCCAGAAGAAAACCAGCTGTACAGTATCAGGCACTGCTGGTTTTCTTGAGGTAGGAGGGTCTTTACTATCTCTGTGGTAGAATTGTAAGAGTGAGCCCTTTTTTTTTTTTTTTTTTAATCTCTGGGTGGGTCTTTAAGTCAAAAGATTAAAGAACCAAGAAAAGATATACGAAACCTGACAATCCCAACAGAGGAACCTTCCATTCATAAATACTTGTCTTTCTTAGCATAACACACAACCTGCAGTACACGGTTCTGTTTCAGGCACATTTAAGCACCCTACAGAAATTGCTTTATGCTGCTATTATTCCTAAAGAACTTAGGATGAGTTTGGATCCATCATCATTCATCATGTCAGCCACTCTACGGGTAGTTACACACACTTTGTCTGCTCAGTTTCATCAAATAGCTGGCCCTAGGTTTTATTAATTTTCACTGGTTTGCAGAAATTACTGTGCTGTTACGCTTATTTATAAATTATATCCTAACTTCTACCCTTTCTCCATGAAAACCAAGCGGTGCTTTAGAGATACATTAGGTCTGCTGCTGCTGGTACTTCCATAAGAAGGGCATCCCGAATCTTGCCTCGTTGCTTAGATTTCTCTGGGATTTAAACTTAATTTTTGTTGTGGCTGCTGCTAATTGCATTCCCAAAGGCAAATGGTTGATTTCTATGGTGGGTCTTTCTCTTTTGGGATGTTCAGCAGCCTGAGTTGTCTCCAAACCTTTTACTCTTCGAACAGTTGTGCATCTGTGGGGTTAGTAAGCATCCCTACATCATCAAAGACAGAGAAATCTGAACTTCCCTTGTTATGGTAGAGGAGGAGACAAAACTGGTGGCCAGCATACTGCTCTTAGCCCATCCAGCGCAGGGTTTTGCTCGCTTTTCCACAGATCACTACATTTTTGGAAGAGCCAACACAATTGGCCATTGCAGCAAGCAACACACTGAGCAAATCCACTCAGCAGCAGAATATTCAAACTCAAGGGTTGTTGAGGAACCTAAAATATGAACTTTTCCTGAAGTGGGGTGTTGAAAATTACAGTATTTGATGGGGAGAGCAGCAAAGGCGTAGCTACAAAACTGAGCAAGAATCCCCAGGATGGCTGCAGCCGTATGCCTCTTCTCAACCAGGGAGAAGTGTCTCTATCAGAGATCTAACGGGGCTCTCCTGAGGGTACATAATAATCCCACAGCATCATCAAGATGATAGGCAGCACAAATAAACTCTCGTGAATCATGTTGTGACTATTTATATACTCACATATATGAAGGTATACATGTCCTCTAGCATGCATAAATCCCATTTAAAATATAAACATGTAAGCACACGTACCTGCTAAATCAACATGATTTTAGGTTTTGTGCTTCCAGTGGAAAATCCACCCCCCTCCCCCCACACCCCTCTACTGTTACTGTCAAAGGCACAATTGTTAGTTTAACAGTTCTATTGCAAATAAAGAAAAGGCAAAGCAGAACAAATATTTCGCATGTGTGTATATTAAAAATATTGTGCATGTTTCCTCTAGAATGTTACTTCATTTGATTTTATATAGCACTTCGATGATTTTTTGCTCCATAAAAGCTCTGTAAGAGGCACGGTGTACATCAGAGCAAGCCCTGGTGCAGGGAAGAAAGGCTCCCATCTCATCCAGAGCCCCAGCCATGCAGCACAGCCACCCCAGGGCCACACAAGCCCCACGTGGCATCCCCAGTGTCAGTCCCACCAACCCACACTTCAAAGGAACAGCAAAATGGGGAAGCACCTGCTCAGGTTGTGGACCCCTGCCACACAGCCACCCCTTGGCCCACCTTGGGTGTCCCTGGAGCTGGAGTTCCCCTCTGCCCTGGCAGCTTCATGGGTACGAGAAGTCCTGGCGGTGGCTCCCAGCTTGAAACACCCCCCCTTTGCAGCACTTCACCCACCTGTTCAGCACAGTAAAATATCCAATCTGTTTAATGAGTCTTCTGGTAAAATAATTCCTTTGAAGTCCCTCAGACCATGACAGCAATTAACTCCAGACCTATCTTCGCTTTTGTTGTTTTACTTACTCGTGTTCAAGAACAACAACATCACCAATGGTGCAAATTATTTCCCTGCATAAGCCGCGAGGGAACGGGTCTCACATTCAGCAGCTCCAGCCAGTTGGTGAAGTGACCTGATCGCAATGACAGCCATGTCGTGTGTTGCTTCAGTGTCCCCGCGCTCATCTGGGTTCTTTTAACAACCTCCTTTTTGCAGACATAGGACTGTAAGAAAATTGATCGCAGTTACTACTGGCAGCATTTAGACCTGTAACCTACTGTACAGATGTACCATCTGTACAGATGAGGCGGGTCAGGACGGCGTCGCAGGAGCATGGTATCAGCAAATGGGATTGTGAACTGCAGCGCCCCTAAACAAAACCGTTCCCAAGCACATCCCACTCCGGTATTACAGATACCTGCACATGTTCAAGAACCGTTACCCAAAGGTAGGCAACGTGCGTTATTTGCATCGCAAATTGCTTATGACAACGTGCATTAAATAGCAAATATGACATCAAGTGGAGTATAAATAAATAAAATTTTTAAAAAGCAAAACCATCTAACTGAAATATGAGTTTTTCCACACAAGAAAATGAGAGAAATGAGAACTGAGGAAGATAAGCAAACACTAGGTACACACCCAGAGCTTGCTAGTCTAAAAATGCCCTTGGAAGAAACTTTGTCAAGGTTTTCTGTTTGTTTTATTTCTGTTTCTGTTTTTTTATTTGTTTTGGGATTTGTTTTGAAAGTGAGCAAGAATAAGGATAAAAGGAAACTACTTCCCTGCTAAAGGACCTCCTCTGGTCCAAGCGGGACAGCCTGCTGACGCCAGGCACGACGCCGTGACCTCTGCGAGGGGGAAGGCACATGAGAGCGCACACAGCCTGTCCAGAGAGGTTCAGGACAACGATTCTCAGCGATGGATCCGAACCCACAAAAGAGGATCCGAATCCTTCTCCTTGTGTACATCTGACAAGCCACCTGCACACACACACACGAAGATGTTGGCCACGACCGCATCTCCAGAGCCCTGAGGGCAGAACGCCGCAACACTCTAAAGCGAAAAGACGGGAGGAATTGTCGCAACCTGGAATTTCTGTTCTGGGAGAAATTCCAATATTTTCATGTGTGCAGAAGGGAAATGAAATCTTGAAAGATTCCTGCAAAATCGAAGTTATGAAAACATTTGGTGGAATTGTTACATTTTAATAATATGCAGTGGTAGCCTGGAAATGTTAAAATTACCCAAATCTAACAAAATACGAGACAAATCATATAGTAAACATGAGAACTACACTATAAATAAATTTTAAAATAACCCAAACAAACAGAAACCTGAACAAATTAACAAATTAAAACATTTCAGTGCCATGAGAACAAAACAACTCAACATGACACCAACAGAGATGAAAGTCAAATGATGCATGGGAACACGCTTTCTCTTAAAACCAATTATGAGCAACAAAATTCCTGTAGAAAATCTGGGTTTATTCAGGCTGGATTTGGGGTTCAGAGCTGCTTGAACAGCTCTTGACTACCCATACCCAAGAAAATCGCTACCATCCCAACCTCCTCTGCCAGGGTGATGCGGGCGAATGGAGGAGCGTTCATTCCTATCCAAGGAAAGCCTAAGATCCACATTTTCTATAAAATGGGTGGGCTTGGCTTATTTCTCAGCAAAATTTCTTTAAGGAGAGGTAAAGGAAAGCTATTGTTACTACGAGTTTTTACTGTAAGAAACCATCTTACAGTGCTTTTACTGGTATGCTATGAAATCCCATAAATCATTCTGACAACGTGATACTTGTCAAAATAAAGGCATAAAATACAGCTTGGAATAAAATACCCTCAATCTTATTTATTTGTTTGCTCACTCGTGCCATTTGGCTTTCCTCAGCGGGTTTCCCAGTCGTTAGGGTGAATTAGTGAGATTCTGCTGTAAAAATATAACCGTCTGCATGTTCACATAGACACACCGACTATCTGCGTGTAGCGCTGAATGGTCATTCCAGGGAACAGAAAATAACACTTTCAAAGGACACTTCAGGTTTCCAGCAATGGTTTTTTTTTCCTTTTCCAGCATTTTTCCTCCTCCCCACCCCCCCGCCAAATATTTTGCTCATGCTCAACGGTGGCGTGGTTTAAGGGAGTCCTGCATGGAAAGCTCCTTCAGCTGCTTAGCCCAACAGCATAAATTTTGAATTAGTGAGATTCTGCTGTAAAAATATAACCGTCTGCATGTTCACATAGACACACCGACTATCTGCGTGTAGCGCTGAATGGTCATTCCAGGGAACAGAAAATAACACTTTCAAAGGACACTTCAGGTTTCCAGCAATGGTTTTTTTTTCCTTTTCCAGCATTTTTCCTCCTCCCCACCCCCCCGCCAAATATTTTGCTCATGCTCAACGGTGGCGTGGTTTAAGGGAGTCCTGCATGGAAAGCTCCTTCAGCTGCTTAGCCCAACAGCATAAATTTGATCTCGTAATTAGTATTCAGCTCAGCATCTTGGATAGAAACCAATGTTACAGCCAAGAGGTGGTTTAAATCACATAAATCATAGATCAATGACAGAACTCTAAGCACTGGATAGATTACAAAAGTAAGCTTTAGTTAAAAATAGATTAACCATTTCCCTGCAGGAATTCCTTCCAAAAAGCCCTGAATATAAAACAAATAAAATTAAATCTGATAATTTTTTTCCTAATGTATGCATATACTAGATGAATTGTTCTTTCCCTTGACAGTTACACGCTGATTAAAGAAATGTGTTAACATGCTATTTCAATGGAAAATATTGTAAATTGTGGAGACTTTAATTTTTTTAATGAGCCTTTAATAGCCAGAAAGAACGTACCAGCGGTGTTGTGTACAGCTGGATTTACAGCAAATGTCACAGCAACCAACAGATACTTCTTCAGTCGCTGTTTTTATACAAAAGGGTAAAAATCCTTCCCAAGCCAAGAAAAATGTTTTTGAGAAGTGTTTTTAAAGTATTTTATGTTTTAAATTTTAACTAATGAATCACCCAGTCCGAAGAAGTACCACGAGCCTTCTGGTATCCTGATTTAAGCACCCACGGTGGGGGTACTCAGCGTCTCGAAGGATTGTGCCCAAAATCACCAAACTGTTAAAAGTTCAGTAGAGGAGGAAATACGTGGCTGAACCTCTTCCCCTGACTAAGGGAGGAAGGAGGGTTTGGCTCCTGTGACCAAATTCTCACCGGTGTAAACCAGCATTACACCAAATGGGGTGGGGGGTACCCATGGATGCAGATCATGTCATCGAGGAACTTGCCCTGCAAACTGAGAACAATAGAATACAGGGCTTGCTCCTGTATGTTTTTTTCCTCCCATGAGGTCAGACATTAGACAAAAAGAAAAGAAAACACTAAACTTTTCAGCATCTGAAGGAAAATTTGCATGTCGGTTTGCTTAGTTGCAGAATTGAAAGTGAGAAATGCCTTAGCAGCACCTCAGCCATTCCTCGGGCAGAGAATCGCCCAGTTCCAAGCCATCGCGGCTGGAATAATGCCCTCAGATTCCTCCTGGTGACTGGCAGGGGCGCAGGAGGAAGAGCCTTTTAAAGCCACACGGTCCCAGGCAGCTCCAGCAACACCAGAGACGTTTAAAGCAGCCCGAGCATCAGGCACCCAGTCCTGCGCCTCAGACACCTTTTGAGACTCCTTACACGCAGCTGCAAATTAGGTAAATAATGAAACAAACTAAGAGAAACCCAAAATTCCCTACCTCTGGACTAACGGATTTTGGTCAAATGGAGAACTGAAAACAAGGGAAATCACCCCAATAAAAATCAGCACAATTCTTGAACTGGTAAATAACTTTATAGCCATGATATAGTGAAACCAAACTTCCTGAACACCCAGCGCCTGGCTGTGTATTTAACTTCCACACAAAAACGTGCAATATAATTGTTGTTGCCATATCTAGAAATCGAAAAATAAAGATTTCTGCCTTTATAGGCCTTTACCTTTGTTTTCAGATGCTCAAGCTCCCTCAGAAAGAACGGTTTTAAACTTTTGGTGCTTTATGGAAATTACTACTTTTGATTTCCAAGGACTTCTTTCACTGAAAGAGGAAATAAAAAAGCGAGCTGCTCGGTAGCTATTTGAGGAACAACGCTCAGATTCCAAAACCCTGTGTGATAGAAGACTGCGGTGCGTGCAATCAAGGGATGGATTCAAACAGCGATAACTAGCACAGGCTCCAGGGCACGGCAGAATGTGTCCTTTACTCCAGAGCCCATCTTTTAAACATCAGTCCTACGAGTAGTCCAGTGGAAAATAGGTGGGATGGCCCATGTGAGTATAGACTGCTCATACGCGGAAGTTTTCAAAGGCTCTACATTTTCTTAGGTGCTGAAAAATGCAGATCAAGTTTGGTAAACCTGAAAAAAAAAGAAGAAAAGAAGGAATCTCTTGTAATAAGCCAAATTGTCAGAGAGATGTCAGGGTTAATTTTTAAAGGCACATTTCCCTCCAGCAACAATTCTCTTTAATTATTTCAATGTGAAACACATTATCAGACATGTTCGTTCTCTGTTTTCAGCTCACAGGGGCTGACACAAGATGGGTACAAGATGTGAAATCTCCTCTGCTGGTGCTCTCACACATCAGTGCTGGGTACCCTGGCCTTGCTGGCTCCGGTGGGAGGAGACGGCGGGGGGCAGCACCTGCTGCACCTACGGCCTCCAGCTCCTTGTACCAAACTCCTAGGGCCACCACTTCATAGTCACAACAAGAAAACAAGGCAGGATCCAACTGAGAAAAAGCTGTGGGATTTCAGAGTATGGATCTTGACACATTAACAGGGTCCAAGCACAACACAGAGCCCCCGGTTACACTGGTTTAGGGGTTATCAGGATACCATAACACATGTGACAGCCGTCCAGCGTATTTGCACGGGAATTTCTGCAGAATTTTTTTTTTTTTTTTTTTTTTTTGGTTTTAATAGTTCAGGGGCCCCCCCATCATTGAAAAGTAACTTCACAGGAAGTAGGCAAATGTAGGGCATTTGGACTCCTTTTTTTTTTTTTTTTTTTTGAGATTTAATAGTCATGAGGCACAAATCAGGCAAAGTCCAATGAGAAGGCTGCTGGTACACTCAGCAGATGGAGCTGCTGCCAGATACAGTCACATAGGATGCTTCTCCAGAAGTTTGAGAAACACTTTATGTTCCTCCCAGGTAGTTAGAGACAGTGTTCAGAAACCCAGAATAAAATATCAGCTCAAATGTATGAGTGACAGTGGTTTCAATTTAGATATGTAGAAGAAACCTTGATCTAACAAATTGGTTCAGGACGGGAAAGGAGCGTGTTTGACCGAGTATTTCAGATGGGGAAGGTGGGGTTTCTATTTTCTACCATAATTTCAAACCTGTGAGACGTGTATTTAAAGTTGTTAAATATGCCAGGAGCCGCATCAATCTGTCCAACCCTCATTTTGGTGCGAGAAAAGTCTAATCCTTTTCTCGAGAAGGAAGGCTGGAAGGGAAGCAGCTTTGGACCAACTCTACCAGACCGGCTGTAATCTAATGGTCTTTTTTATACCACCTACAGTAAAACCCACTATAGAGCTAGTCGTGAGATTAAAAGCTTTTCAAGTTGCTGTCTTGGGAAATTTCTTTCAAGGAAATTACTACAAAGCCTTGTTTTAGTGTGTTCCCCTACTGTGCGTCCTACTGTGTTTTTTTAATAAGGAAAGTTATCCATCCATAGAGGTGTATCCTGTTCTCCATGCTTGAGTGTCTAACAGCAGGCACATACAGTAGACACTCTGATGTTTTGCCTCTTTAATTTTCACTCCATAATGTTGGTGCCTGGTTTTCCTGACTGCACCTTCAGAGCGGTTTAATTATGGGCGTGCGTTGAATTTCGAGAGGGGATTTTCAGCAATGAAATTTAGATGCAATGGGCTAGTTTAATACATAAAAGATATCCAGGGTTTTGTTTACCGTAAAATAAAATCTTGCTACACCGCTATCACAGGATGGAAAGTAAGATAAAATTGCTTAGAGAAAAAATACAAATACTTCATGACTAAAACAGGAAAGGCTATGGCGATGCTTCGTTTAGTCTTTAAAAGACACTTCATACAGAGATGCTTCATACAGATATGGAGATGCTTCATATAGATATAGCAATGCTTCCTACAGATATAGAGATGCTTCATGTTAGTCTTCAAAAATACAGCCGTATGCTAATGATGAAAGTGTGGCAGAGAGACCGCCATGCTTTCAAGCAAATAAGGCAGAGTCGTAGGTTTCTGCACTCCAACTCCCAACCGAATGAAAATATCTCATGACAGGGAATTTATTAGCCCAGGGATTTTGCCACTGATTCTGATGAAATTTTTTCAAATCAAGTCAAGCAGTTCTTCGTGATGAAAGGTTACTGTACCACTCAAATGCCAGGCTTGGAATGGGTTTGTTCATAACAACGGGCCAGGTACCAGGTTATAAATGAGTGCTGCTCCATTGACTTCAGACAGGGTATGAAAATTGATTCAGTGGAGCACCATCAGCTCTCACCAGCTGAGTATCTGTCCCTCTAATCACAACTAAAAAGATTTTCTTAGTCAATTAAAGGCTTGAAGCCTTTACTCACTCACACAAAATCCCTGTTGAAGTCGGTGCTAACAATGCGTTCATTTAAATCTTAACAAACCGCCGTGCGTGCGGTGCCTGGTGGCACAGCTAGTGCCGTAGATTGAAATACGCGCTCCCGCCATCCCCTGGCATCGACGGAGCAATACGCACCATTCCATACTCTCTCACGTGGCCCAGAATAATACCTGACTACCTTCTGATTCTGACACGTTTTTTTAGTGTCTGACAAAAAAATTAGCACATGCATTATTTTTGCTAACAGGAGTATGAGCTATATGAAGAAAACATGTACCTGTGCTGACAGAGTGGGAGTACTTTAATTTCCAAATTACATACATAAATAAATCAAGCCATATAACCTGATAAATGAAAGATTATGAAAATAGTAATATCCTGCAAAATCTTGAAAGGCATCATAATTCCTCAAACAATTATCTTCTGTCATATTTGTGAGTAGCCTGTGTAGTTCAAGAACAGAAAATACAAATGTGCTCCTTTAAAATTCATGAAACCACTCATTCTGTCATAAAAGCAGGCATCTTTCATGGCTACTTATTTCACACAGTCTCATAACTAATACTGACAGATACTTGGAATGCAAAAAAAAAAAAAAAAGAGCGCCGGACAAAGAACACGAGCTGCTCAATTCTTACATTTAAATGCTTAAAACAGAAAATAAAATCACATATTATATACGGCCACAGAATTTCTGGTATAATTAAATTAAAATTTGTAGATAAAAATGAGATTGTACAAAGACTGGTGGCACACTGCTCCCAGGATTGGGCTGTGCTGCATCCATGACAACAGGATGGAAGGTTGCTTTTAATACTATTATCTTACATACCCACAGCTGAATGCTAATGCAGCTATACTGAGGAAATCAAGTTTCAGATCTGCAGCCACTGAACTTACAGCCACTAGGCAGGGAGTTTAAAAGCCAGACTAGCATACAAAGACTAATATTATAGCTCTGTCAACTCCCCAAAGGTCAGATATTTCAAAAGGTATACAGAAATATTAATTGTCAGGTAGTTCTGTACTGAAGACCGGAACCGAGGCAAAAATCAGGTTTCGCGACCATAATTTTCTTCCAATTTTATTTTATAAAATGGAGGCGCAGAAGACAACAAAGATCAACTCAGACCAGTTTATGTTCTCAACACTGACATGTGAAGCTGCTGCTGCTTATGAATGTTGCCTCAGAGAGGATTTTACCTGTTTTCCTCAACAAGGGAGATAGGAAATGCGTGGGAAAGCCGCTGGGCAGCCGCATTCTCTGGTGGATGTCAACAGCTGAGCTGGCCCAGCCTTAGCCCGGCTGGGGGATGCAGCTCCCGATCCCAACCTGCCATGCACCCGCACAAGGAACCTATGC
>NW_010401637.1:87002-89842 GCF_000710305.1 Buceros rhinoceros silvestris
TGCCAAAGGGAACATCCCGCTCTTCCGTGGGCACCTCTGTATCCACTCAGTCCCTTCTAGACACATTGTCTTCAACTTCTCAATTCATCTTGTCCTGGATTTAAAATACAGTTTGCTATAAAATCATTAAAAATCCTAAACCCAAGATACTATTTTGGGGGCAACCAGCTTAGTATTTCCCAAAGAAAAGATCTGGGAGCTGTCTTGTAAAATCAAAGCATTTCTGCCTTGTCAGTGCCAACAAAATCAAAACGTTTCAGAAAGTCCCCGGGCTAAGAAAGAAGCCCTCTAAAGCCTTGTTCTACCAGGAGTGATATGTGTGGCTGCCGACACTGATCCATCCTCTAGAAGGTGAAAACAGCCTCACAAACACCTGAGCCTCTCCTTAGTGCACAGGTAATTTCAGACTATTTTTCCTTCTCCAACCCACCACACTTCTACATGGAGAACTACCAACTATTTGAGCTGCTGACCACTTTCCTACCATAAGCTGTCACACGTTGTAACCCAAATCCAACTTATTTATAAAATGTTTTCTCATGTGTTGTCATACCCTGAACAGTATGAGGTTGCTACAAAAAACTCTTCTTGCTCTGTCTCCCGTCATAGTCAAGTGGGGATGTTCTGACTGGTGAAAATACCCCATTTTTTGTGTGAATGGACTCTTAAAGTAACTATACACGAAATAAAGATAATAAAATACAAAATATATAAATATTAAAAAATCATCTGAACCCACAGAACTAAAATAACGAGAAGAGGCACTTCTGGTGAAGGCTTCTCAAGCCTGTAAGGTGTACTCGCAGGAGATCAAGCCGCCATCATGGAGATGAAGGTTCATTAACAAACCACTGCAGAAGTGCAGTTCACAAGGGGTTTTTTCCCCTGCACAGGGTACCCTTTCTCCTCAAAGGTGAGGCTTCAGTGGAGCAGAAAAAAGAGGCTTCATGTAAGGAAAAATAAAAGGTGGCAATGATGGTCACGACAATGACAGCATTGGCCCCTAAGTGGCAGAATGACAAAAAGTTGTAGCATTGTATGATATTGTAATCGAAAAAAAGTATTAAGTTGTTAGTGGAAGTGTATTTAAGAAAAGCCCTTCACGTGGATGTAATAGAAAATTAATCCTCAGAGCCCAGAAAGTCCCTGAGGATGTAGAATCCATCATGAAGTTACCTCCTGTCCCAGATTTTCTTGTTGCTTGCCTCTGCTGACAACAGTTGTCTTTTCATTAGAGTATTTGATATCAATTTACTCAGACACCAGGGGCAAAAAAGGATTTCACTTTCTTCATCTGAAAGACACTCATCCACAGGATTATACTTTGAACAGATGCCGGAGTAAAATAGTGACACATCTTCTAAACTAATATCCATAGGTGGCCAAGTGAATTGTCCAAAGCTTCTCAGGGCTGCCCAGGCAGCCGCGACTCTCCCGAATTTCCAGTGATCCTGGTACAGACAACATCCCTTGTTGCAAAGGTACCTCCTTGCAGCCAGCTCTTGCTGAAGTTCATGTTTCCAAACTAAGCCCATAAGGAAGTGTCACCATTTGTAACGCCCACCTCCGGATAACACCCATCCTCACACAGCCAATGCAAGCGAGTAACTGCTCAAAGGCCATTTTCAGAGTAAAATCTCTCAAAAGAGGTTAACCTCCATTTTGGCATGAATTAAGCATTAAATTAACTTCACCTGATACAACAAATAACCTCAGGACAGGTGTCTACCTCACCTAATTTGACAGAAGAGTTGATTACCTTCTGCTTCTACCTGTTTCTAGTGTTGCAAGAACCAACGGTGCAAAACACCCAGAGAAGCAACATCCCAGTTGGCAGAAGGCTGCCACACAGTTCATTCCCAGCTGACCTGGCATCTGGTGAAAACTGTGGTTCACCCCAAAGACAGTGTGAAATTGTGCCCACCTAGAAAGGTTTTCACAGACTTTGGCTCATTTCTTTTTCAGACCTTGATTATATTGAGGAATTATCACAGAAACCCTTACAAAAAATGAACTGCCCTGAAAGGGCTGGTTCTGCACCCACAAGGGATCTGATCTGGGTGCCCAGTCGTCCAGTTGGAGCCCTGGCAGGGGACCAGCCTTGGCTGAGACGTTGCAGAGCTGAGCACCTCACTGTTCTTTCTCAGCACCCAGAGTCAGGCTTAAGCAAGAAGCTGACTCTGCAATTGAAGAAACTCTTCTGGACTTGTAGCAAGCAGAGTGGTGCAAGTTTGCGTTTTGCTACAGCCAGAAGCAACCTAAATTGGGTATCTAAAATTAGACAGCATTAATTTTCTCCTAAGCATCACTACATCTTGGTGGAAGAGTGGAAAATGAAGGTGGAAACAAGAGCACCAGAAACAAACTCCTGTTCATCAGCAGGACACCTACACCCGGACACGGGAGCCTCTGTACTCAGCACATCACTGACCCGAGATGATCCCTCACGTGCAGCAAAGATCTGTCAGGGTTTAGACTCAACGAGGCTTCTAATAAGGTTCAAAAAAATGTTGCTTTCATCAGAAGATGGGGATCAAACTGAGGCAACCAATTTATCCCAACAGAAACCAACCGAGAATACTTGCAAAGAAGGTTTCTCTCCAAAAACAAAGAGGAAAAGGAATCACAAAAGCATCAGTTATTGCTGTTTCTCCATCATTTTTTATCCTATTGCTTTGATGCCTAAATGAGCTTCTCGCTTCCAAAAGCCCCCTCTCAGGCAGGTGTCTTGTTAATCCAGTGTAAGATGTGGAAAACAGCCTGCAAAACTGCGAGACACCAAGCAAATCTTCCCCTCCAATCTTCAGCTACTTCATCGCCTTCACCGCAGCTTCAGCAGG
>NW_010401637.1:89895-103179 GCF_000710305.1 Buceros rhinoceros silvestris
GCTACTTCATCGCCTTCACCGCAGCTGCAGCAGGACTCAACACAAGACCCTGCTTTCCACCACGGAGGAAACTAAATGCTCATATTTCACCCTGCAATGTAGACAATACCCCAAAACATTAATCCAACTCCATTCAGATGAAAATCTCCTGTCCTCACAAGCAGCCCTGATCTGGGGTGGCATCCATGGGCAGGAGAGGGAGCAATGATCCCACTAGTCCTCCTGCCCCACGGGCACGGGATGCTCAGACTGTTGGGACGGGGCTGCACCCATTCCCAGCCCCCGCTCCTGCCTGCCAGCCAAGGCAGGGAAAACGCAGAGCAACTAAACGGGCTCGGACTCCGCACTTGAGATATTTCATTTCAGCCTCAGTTCCTTCCACTGAACATTAGGCTTGGTACTTTCTCCAGTCAACTCTGCTTTTCGGAAAAAAAAAATATCAAACCAACAAACTAAAGAAATTTCCCCACTTTTTAAAAGAAATCTTCAACGAAAGTTACTAATCATGTTTTGGAAGCCGGACTGAATGTCTGGAATAAAAATGCTCAAACCAAATTAGTACTTCCTGTATTTGAATAATGTGGGTATGCAGGCATAGGATAGTCTGGATAGTTTTATTGGATGGTTTAAAGATAGATAAATGATTTGATTTTGGTTCTTTAGTATTTACTTCAGAAAAATTCTGAGTTCATATTGTTGTTTAGGAAAAAAGAGTCATATTCTCACAGTCCCATTGTTTTCCAGTTGTCAGCAGTTAACGTTGTCTTCAGTTCAGGTATTCAGTTTTCATTTAAAATAGTCTCTCACATTTTACCCTTCTTTTCCTTAAACATATTCCCATTTTGCCAATGAAACGCCAAAAATTATTTGTATTTCTATTACTAATAGAGTGGTTTTACAAGACAAGGAGGTTACGGGTGAGATAGTTGGCTGCTCGGGCTGATGCTGAGCACCTTTGAAAAATGCCCTCCATAAACATAACACTGACATTGTTACGGCATCATAAAATCACAGAGTCAAACCCTGTCAAAGCAAAAATACTCCAGTTACTCATCTGCCTGCGCCCGCAACGTCAGTCACTTGTTGCTGTGTGGCACCACACTCCAGTTACCGGAGCTCAGCCTTCCCGGCCGTGTTTCTCTTCCCTGCACTGCTGCAGAGCCTTGATTTTGAAAGGTGAATTCAACTCGACCTCCACTCAGTGACTTCAGAGGAGTTTTTCCCATTTTTTGACCAATTCTCTATTTTTCCTGTAATTGCCCAGGAGGCTTTTTCTCCACAGCATTCACAGGGTGGAGCAGGTCTTTCCCTCCTCCTCCTCCTCTCGCTGGCAAACAGCCCATCTGGCACCCATGTGGCAGCGATTGCTACGTGGGATCTGGCAGAAAAGTGCCACGTTACCAGCAGCAATCACAGCCGTAAACAGCCTAACGACACACAAAGAAATCACTTCCAGATTATTATTTGTTTTTAACCCAAGATGTGGAGCATAAAGCATCACTTTTTTTTCCTGCAACTCGCAGTGGTGATAACACAGCATGAGTCTGCAGTAATAAGTTTTCTTTAAGCCATCCATTCCTCCCTAAAAGCTTAACACTGAGTTTAGGTCTTGCCTAAGCTCGGCTCCCAGCTTCATCACTGAAAGCACTCAATGCTTCATGGCATACGATCTAAAGGGCAGGGAGAATACCTTTGCTACAGCCCCGTTACCCCAGCGGAGAGCCGTTTGGGGTTAATATACATCCTTTAGGATTCTCTTCATTACGGGGGGAAGGGAGCTATATAAACAGACTCGGGGAAAAAAAATGCATTGCTCACATTTTTTAAAAGTTGCCTCAGGCCGTTATAAGTTACATAAAGTTGCTCCTGTTCCTGTTATGCCAAAGTTATCTAAGGTGACGAGCATAAAGTGACAACTCCAAACTTGGAAAATAAGGGTTCCTAAATGGGGCCCTTTCACATACACAAAATCAACCAACAGCCCACAAATTAAGACAGGACTTCAAAATTTCATTGTAATCATGAAGTTTATTCTAAAATTATTTTTTTTAAGTACACAAACCATCTGTACTTAAAACCAGGGCAATTACTCGTAGATTAGCAGAGTCTGAAAGAAACTATTCTTGTTTCAGTAGCTGCATTTGTGGACTTCATTTAGCCTGACGCTTGTGTAATAATGCGAATATTTATCTTTTCTGAGTATTTATTCCCTGAACTCATGACTTCTAGAAATCTTTCAAAATCTTCCACGTTAGAACCAGAAGATAAAATGAGAGATATTCTGGGGAAAATTACTCCCCTTTCTTAACATTCTTCTCCCCCCCACACACGCATTCTTGATTTCCCACATACATTTTTAAGGCCCTGCAGTGCAAGTTTTCAGGAGCTAAATCTACAGGAGAAATCTGAAAGAAAGGATCTTTTAAAATAATCAAGGCAAAACCAAAAGTCATCCCTAACTAAACACAATGGTTGAAAGTTGTACATCTTTTGTGTCTTTTACGAGGGAGAGAGAGGAATGATTAAAAATGCACCAAGAGCCACGAATGCCATTTTACTGTCATTTCCTTTGATTAACCTTCACCTGACCTCGATCCCCAAGGCAATTCCAGTTTCTTTTTGTTCTTCCATTTAAATTCTTCAGTACACCAGGTGAGTCCATCTCTATCGCTACGGAACGTTCACGGAGAGCAGGCTGGTTTGGGGGAGGATTTCACAGAAAATGTTTGCTGTAGAGAATTCTTTACAAAACCTGAAGAGGGACAATAACAGGTTGCATTCGCTGCAAAACTGGGGTTTTTACAATCTCTGTGGAATTACATCATGATTTTTTTTTCTAGGTATGAGCTATAACATAGTTGAACAAACCACACCAGTTTACACCAGAGCAGGATCTCAGTGCCGCTGGTCGGTACGGACTTACCAACCCCACCATGTTGGCAGTTCTCGCCAACATCTCTGCTCTGCATCTGTAACGATGTCTGCTTCCCTATGTGTTAGAAAATGTAACTTGCTCGCTGGAACAGGAGAAAGCCCAGCATGAATAAAAACTTTAAAAATAGATTATAAGCTCTTTGCAGAAGGAATGGATCTAGAATTCAACGTCTGCACAGAGATCTGATAGTACAATTCTTTCTTATCTTAAAATTCACTATTTTTCGATGAGTAGAAAAAATTAGAAGTTGTGTACTTTTGACTCTATTCTTCAAACTTTAAACTGTATGATAAAAACGGACAAACATGGATGGAGAAGAAAAAAAAGATCTATATAAGATCTGAAAGTATGCCTGATGACGAAATGGTAAGGATGTCTGACCGGTTTAGATCATCAGAGACTGACTTAAGGGATGAGTCAATCCTCATCCATAAGAATAGATGTGACACTGAGGCTTCTGACGGCATATTTTTAATCTAGCAGGAAAGCTTCCACAGGCAAATCAAGCCTAGAATCAAAGAGTGTAGTTCTAGCTCTTAGGAAACATCATGAGCCACTGTATCAGTTTACTTTGGGATGAAGAGATACTTCATCACACATGGCCTTTATTATCATTCCAAAAAAAATGCAGTTACATAAGCAGAAGCTATGGATTCAATGTAGGCTTTGCTCTTCATCGCTGTCAGCCAAATGTGTCATCTGATTGGATCCATATCATCTCGGTCCCATATTATTCACCATGGATGAATTTTCAGGACTTAGAAATAATAATAGTAATAGTCCCAAGCTGTGACACAAGACATCAACTTTTCTTGCAAACTGCCAACCAAAAACGATCAGTTTGGATCAAGTGAAATGTATAGGCATGGAATCTTTTATTTCTTCTGGGATTTTTAATTCTATTTTCTTGCTATCTGTAGATCCAAATAAATTTAAAAAAAAAGAGGTTAAGCACAAGCCTGTTGGGTTTCAAAATGGTAAAATCGACTGTCGTGGCAGTTTCCAAACTCTACCGTCGTAAAGGGGGTGATTCATTAACTCTGATCCTCTCCTGTTCGCAATCTTATTCTCCACCAACAGGCACCTCCTGACAACATGAAGGAGTTGCAACAAAGAAGTCCTGTTGATCTCAATCATGATCCTTCTCTGAGCTTAAATATTTAATAATATTCATAAAACAATTTGTATGCACTCTTAAAATCCAGCCGTCTTCAATGGTGTTTATGCAAGCTCTGCTTCCTTTTCATCTCTAGATACAGCCAGGGAGCGATGCCAGCTCTGCACGTGAGGCTGGGTGGTCTCATCTGTGACACGTTCTGCACAGTCTTCCACCGTGCCACCTCCACCAAGTTCTCTGGTAAACTGGCCAGCTCTTGAACCACAGATGTGCTCACCTGATAGAGTGGAGGAACAAAAGGATCTGAAACTGCCTTAGGGGCGGAGGTCAGATGAAGGTTAATCGAAGGAAATGACAGTTCGATGGTATGCACAGCCCTCGAGATTACTTATGTGTATTTGCTTGGGAAGTATGTAACTGTTTTATCTCTATTTAGGAAGAAACCAAAATAAAGTGCATATGGGAAAAGAAGGCAGGAGAACCCACCGATGCCTCTTAGCACAGTAGGGCTCACATTGGTGGGATGCAAACTCGCAGTTGAGAGGTGAAGAAAGCCCCAAAATGACAAATCTGTGTGTGGTTTCACTGTTACAAAACATTTTGCTATCGTAAACCACAGCACTGCAGCCGGGGAGCAGGGAAGCTCCATGGAGCTGTCTTTTACCCTGCTCCCGTGTTTATCCCCACTATTGTGCAGCCTTCTCCCCAGATGGGTGCTGGAGCTAAGGAGGGAAAACTACAGCTGGAAAATACTCTGGAAGTCGACAGAAACTCATTTGTGTCTCGTAATGAACTTGCTTTGGCCATGTTCCCGCCTCATTTGCATTTCCTTTCCAACAATTTTCATGCACTTGGAGTTTTATTTTCAATAGTACTTCCAACAACAGATTTTAAGCTTGCATGCATGCAGAAAGGGGTTTTTAAATACACCCTCCTCAAACATCTAATCATGAAATTTACTCTAGCATTTGCCCTCAAGCAACCGGGGAATTAAACAAATACTACATGACTTACCAATCACAAATAAGTACCACACCCTGAATTCCGATTTCTCATTTTGATTAAAAAAACCCTTGTCAATAGTACTCATGAAAAATTTTGACAACTATTTTTTTATTCCTCCCACAGAATAAAAGGCAAAATTCACCAAATGAATTATTAATTATGAGTTATTCATCCAGCTCTACTAAAAACTAATCTGCTTCTTTTTTTAAAGCATCAAAAAGGTCTTTCAAATATAAGTTGCAATAATGAAATACGGCAGCAGATCTTGAAATGTGCCCTTACCCAGCGAGCAGATATGTAAAAGGTTATGGTCCCAGAGTTATTACTCCCCCATCACTCTGACAATTGAATTTGAACACAGTCTGTTGCAGTCTTTATAATGCAAGATCATAAATGCCCAAAACTAATATATTGCTCTTTGTTCCACCTGGCAAAAATATACTGACAAACGGAGTTGTTGAAAAGATGCAGATAAGTGTTTAAGTCCTATTCTTACCCATATTTGTAGATTTGTTTGCAATACCTGCGCATGGTTAGAAACATTCACGAAGGAACCACGTAAGGGGAAGAGATTACATTGTCTTTGATCCACAGGAAACACTTGCATAAAGAGCAATAGGTATTTATTTTAAAATCAGTGTGGAAGAGTCGTTATTTAAGGTGTCAGTATTGATATTCCTGTGTTGTTCTCTGTTCCCTGGTACCTGACAGATTTTCCAAAGGACGCACGGGAAAGCCCTTGCTCTGTACGTGTATTGACACACAAACCAGGCAAGGATCCTCCCCACACTGGTGAGGGACGTGCAAAACCTTTCATACTACATAGTTTGGGGTTTTTAAATGAGTGATTTTGAAGTCTGAACCAATTCCATTCATACTGAAAATTCCTGAACTTTCCTTTTCTACGTGTGGCAGTTGTGACAGCTCCTGCCCACGCCAGGGAAGTACCAGCCTCCAAAGAGGGACCAACCAGCAAGGGGCAAAAAGGGAGAAAAGAAGCTGCTTCACACTGATGTAACACATTCGTAAAGATTAAGGGTTAAGGATCCAAAAAGAATATATTCCAAGGAAGTTTATTTTCAGAATAAAATCCTGTCCCATAGACCAAGCATTCCATAGTGAATGAATTATAAGTTTTCTAAAGCCTCCTACCGAATCAGGGAACTAAAACACAAAACACAGAGACAGGGAAGAAAAACAGAGGAGTGTTTCAACACCAAAAATTGCCATCCATAAGTCTCCGTTTCTTATAGTCTCTGAAACGCTTTTTCTCTGTAGAAGGATGGACCTGTAAAATTATTGTTCTTTTTGAAACAGCCACATAATACTGCTTTAAAACCACTTTTCAGTCTTCTGTATTTTACAGTCCAAGAATATAAACTTCATCTTTCCATTATCTAGGGGCAGAATCACTTAATCGGCCTGGCAAGTCTGCTCCTTTGGAACGGTGCTTTTTACCACCATTCTGCTGCAGGAGACCTACCGGACTGCCTGCTGGAACTGCTGCATTCACGACTTCTGGACATCTGCATGACATGGAAATTAATTTCCAGTATAAAACAGTTAACAGGATAACCCTAGATAAAGACAAGTATAATATTAATTTCATTCTTTTTGTTGGCAACGTTGTAAAGTCCTTTGCTCAGTAAAGAGCACTTTCCTGAGCCAGATACAAATTAATTTTACCATTCTTCTTCAAATATGAATCTTAAAAGTCAACTGAAGGCTACAACAGCTTTGAAACCTTCCGGTGATTGTTTTAATCACCTATCATGCAGCTGCAAGATGTCGCAAAAGGGAGGGGTGGAGAGAGAAGGGAGAACAACACCTGGTGTATCAGCAACCGTATTTTTCTGACGTAAAGAAGCAAAAATAGTTTCCAAGCACTCAGACCGTCAAAAAGCTCAGCAAAGTCAACATGGATTTTTGTTGCTGTTGGTGGTGGTGGTGGTGGTACGTTAATGTGGTATTTTTATTCAGGACCATGTGGTTCCGTTCTGTCAATAACTATTTTCACTGTTAAATAAACCCACCAAACTTCCAATGTTAAACGTATGAATCCTGACAGCTTTTAAAGCTGGCTTTTCAACCCAAAGTTCACGCGCATGCTACAATAAGTTGCTAAAGGCAAACATGGGGCTTCCTTCTAGGGTCTTGTCATCTAGCAAATCCCCTTGCTGCACTTTTTCCACAACTCCACAAAAAGGCATATTTTTTGTCATTCCGACCCTTAATAGAATTGGGATCTCGAGGCTGTTAGGACTCCTGATGGCCTTTGACACCCTGGCTTCCAGCACCTCAGCGATCAGTCAGTGCTGGGCTAACAAAAGACCACTCAAACATACAGTTGTCATCCCCACGCTACATCTGCTGGCCATGCTGTTAGGAAGCGGTGACCCCATCATTTCACCGTAAACACTGCCGAAATCAACAACAACAAAAACAGAAATGAAAAAGGAAACTGGATGTCAGAAGTCAGGTCAGCGCGTTTTATTTGCACATGTGTCAGTAAAGATAGAAGGAATCAACAAATTAAATTAAATCAAAGCAAACCTGCTAATTAAAACAGCTAAAATTATGTTTGTGAAGATGTGTGACTGGTTTCCTGCTTATCTGCAAATAAGCCTCCCCGTAATATAAACATGTTTCTATCTCCACTTCATTTATAATAAGTCTTTAGGCAGATTGTAATTAGTATTTTGAGCTTCTGAGAGAAGATCTATTGTGTTACTAGAGAAATATTTTTCCTGACCATCAAAATACTTATTTCAGCTTCGCTCTCAAGGGTTCTCACCTGTTCTTCTCATGCTGGTCAAAGTCTCATATCCAATTTAGCCGAATCAAATAGTCTGGGTATGTGTCTGAACACTACCACCTTCATAATGCATCGCTTGTAGTCAGCCAGAACTGCGGGCATTGCTTTCAACTCCACCTACAAGCCAAACCAGAAATTAGTACCAGTTTTGCTTGGGTTTATTCTGTGGTTTGCTTTTCACTCAGCGTTGAAAGAACGAGTGAAATGATCACGTTAGGGAGTAGAAGAATGGGTCAAAACAGAAGTTCTGCACAAAAATGATGCTATTTACAAAAATCAAATTTTGTTTCTGTTTTACCCATTCCCAAGTTCACAATGCATAATTTTATACAAACCCAATTACATAGCTCAGTGATTTACTGGCAAAGCTGGCCAGAAGAAATTATCTGGCTTTAGCTAATGTGTGTGCCTTTACAATCAAAACAAATCCAGGGAAAATTGCAAAATGGCCACAAAGAGAGAAAAAAGAGTCGGGTCAGAACCGCATCAGAAGTGATACCGTATGCAAGCTGAAAAGAAGTTCACCTCACACTATGATTTCACTGCATAACCAATAAACTGCGGCTATGAGCGTGGGTTCAGCCCTTCAGATCATGCACTATTTATTTATTCCAGTGTTTAAGCACGGATGGAGTTTCACTGGCTTGGAAAGCGTGGTGTTTTCTTTTTGCCCTTTTCATCATTTTTTTTTTTTTTTTTTTTTTTTTTTTTTTTTTTTTTTTTTTTTTTTTTTTTTAAGGCTTAGTTTGCACAGTCAACGGATGCGTGGACTGACTTCAACAGGATTACTCAGATGTTTACGGTTACCCACGGGCTGGAGCAGGTTTTTTAGATTCGGGGCTATAAGGCATTAGGCCACAGAGCTGCATGTGCATCACATTAACAACTGGCTGCGCAAAGGGAGTGTGATCTGATACCGGTCCCTCGAACACGAAAATTGCAACCAGTAACACTGCAATAACGTCTGCATGTTACTTATGCCGAGAAATAGCTCTTGGTTTTGTTGAAACGCTTCTAAAAGAATACAGAAGTTATTGGGGGAAGCCCAGACTTGTTGTACAGTTTGTATAACGTGAAATTTCTAAGTCAAAAATATAAACAAACCCTCTGTGATTTTTTAATCGTACAACAAGTCATTTCAGAGTATTGTATTTATTTTCCCTGGAATGACCAGTGGTCACAGCTCTCAGACAGAGGTTTTGTTGGCCATGGCTCAGAGTTCATTTGCTCACTTCCCTCAAACCAACCGCCTCCTAAAAATGCATCAAATTGCAAATATGCTAAACCCCAAATTTTGCTGTAATTGCCTGTGCCAGCACTAAGTCCTACATCAATAAGAAACCCCACTGATGTCAGCATGACTTGTGACAACACAAGATTTCCCTGCCCTCGGTACAGCTATAAAACTGGATCCTTGGTGGGTGTATTTGAATTATATGGATTATATATGATTAAACAGATTTGGATTAAATCATGGCAATGGGCTGCCTTATCAAGAACATACTGTCAGGACCACATTGATGTACAGTGATCAAGGTGACCTTATAGACTTATTACAACCCAGAGCAAACTCGGATCAACTTCAGGGGATGAGGATTTTTTTTTCCACTCTACAAAGACCAGGCTGCAAGATGTGAGGAGTTAAAACGCCGCTTTCCCGATTAATAGTTTTCATGCCTTAAAATTATGATTCAGGCAACAAAGAGCAATCTTTCTTGCAGGGGAAGCCAATCTCGGCTAAACTCCTCGAGCCCTGTTTCATTCATCAGGATGGAAAATATGGCTGGCTGCGCTTTGACCCAACAGGCAAGAAAACCCGAACAGAGGAGAACATCATCTGAATAAAGAAACCCACCAAAATCCCACCCAATCCGAGGTGGCCCTTCATTACATCACTGCATTATCACACCTCGTTTTTAAAAAATGCTCTGAATATTGCTGTGAAACCTTAGTTTTCATTACTACGGTTAGTCTTCACTGAGCCCACACTTCTGGTATAAGTGTATAGTAGTGTTAACCATGAATGACAGAAACAAATTTCTTCCTTGCTGGAGCAACAGGGATACAGCTGAGAAAAGAATTCGGTGACACGATTCTACAATAACTTCCAGCTAACCAGAGCTGAAGTGTTAACTCCAAACACTTCAAACAATTCATGGGCTGCTGCTCCAGCAGAAGGGCTTTAATGACACCGGAGATCACGGATGCTGATACACACCCTCATGTTTAGTACGGGCCACAACTGGCGACCACCACAACAGAGGTCACTGGGAGGGAAGGGAGGAAAAAGACCTAATGGATATAAAAAGGCAAAAGACAAGACCCTGGGCTGCCAAAGTCTGGGGGTTTGGCAGAGTAACAGAGATAAACTAATCAGCAGCACAGCTTGCCCACACCAAGCTTTCCGAGGGGTTCCGCACAGAGCCTCTCTCCTTTGGATTAAGCAGCCCAGAAGGTCCTGGATCAACATGTAATGAAGGGAAGGAGGAGGGGGAAAGGGAAAGTAACGGTAACAGGAACAGTTTCCTGAAGTTTCCTGCAAGTTACGCACCAGCTCAAAAAGATTTTTAGCCCAAGATCCCATGCAAAAATTTCAAAAGGCGTGCTGGGGGTGGAAAGATGTTACATAACCTATTAGTGCTTCAGAGAGTTTGTGCGGCATTGTGTCTCGTACAGAGACGTGTAGTAAACATCATAGTCCGAACCTCTGCATTCACATCTGCACCAAAGGACCTGTGTTCTGCAGTCAAGCTGTGGTGAAGACGCAGGTCTGGAAACTTCCTCCCCTTGAACATCTATCCTCTAAACGAGTCCCCCACCCCGTCCTCTCCTCCACCAAGGACATTTTTAGTAAGATTGCTGTGCAGCTAATTGCATTACCATGGCATCCAAGTACCACACAGTCATGAGACCTACTTCTTTTAACAGCCCTTGGGTTTGTCGAGAGGAGTTAATAGGGAAACATTCCTACATTTGGAGAGCCAAGGCACAAGGTCGAGTCGTTTGTCCAACATCATCGCAGAGGATGCACCGAGCAGGAAATTGCTCGGTGTGGAGTATCTGCCAGAACAGATGACATGCCAAAGCAGCCGCATGACCACCTACTTAACCAGCCATCGTGGCCTCGGAAGACAGAGCTGGAACTCCAAGAGGAAACCTTGAGCAAATAGAGAGAAGTATGTGCTTGCCACCAGCACTCTGCAGCCTCCAGCTGCACCATCAGCCCTGGCAGTAGCTGAGCTGATGGTCTCAGCGCATTGCCAGCTTCCCAGAGTCCTTCCTTGTGGAGTTCTAGTGACTCCTCTTGCAAAGGCATATGTCCGCAGGCAGAGCTCACCCTGGAGATGGGAGCAATGCAGATGTCTCTTTGCTCTGCCATAAACAAATTTCTGTGACAAATGTCAGGGAACCCGAATTTTTAACATGACCAATTCCGCCAGTCCTCTTGTCCAGTCTCGGGACTGGAGTTGTGCTGCATGTTGTTCAGATGGTGTTCCCAGACTATGAGCTTCCTGCAGACAACAGTCTGGATTGAGCTCCCACTTGCACGGGTTTCCCATGTGTCCTAACTCATGGGACCTTGCCTGAAACTCTGCTCCCTTTCAGCTCTTCAAGAGCTGAGCATTAACTCGAAGAGCCGTTTTCTCCATGCTATTCCTCCACACAGAACAGAATTACTCTTTACTTCCAGTTCCTCTCACCAAGTTCTCTCATCTATTTCCATTTGCTTCCTCTAATGGGCTCTTCAGTCACATTTGTGCCACTGGAAAGCTTTGGTCATGACTTCCTGCAGCCTGTTGTTTATTTGCCTATTGCTGCTATCAGATGAGTTTAAACCTGAGACAGTCTCGTGTTATCTGTGGTGTTGCTGTCTCTCTGCTCTGATGTTAAAACATTTCATCCTATATTCTCACACAGCATTTTCACCAGATAATTATTAAAAAGCAACCACCACAAACCTTAGGGTGGAGGGCTCAAGCCCCTCTTGTGGCAAGCACACCCTGCCCAGTCCCACCTCCAGCCACACCACCAGCTCGCTGAGCTTTATGGTGGAGACAGGCTCAACCACACCAGTTTGACAGGCTCGTAATTTATGCTATTAACATAAACTCACAGTGCTGCTTCCTGAACCTGTCAGCCAGCTGAACTAAGACACCAAGCTGAATACTGAGGTATATTCTGCCACTGAACTTCCTGCATAAAGCTGAGGTCTGTTAAAATTGAGAGGGGACTTCAAACAGCCGGGACTGGAGGCACGTGGCCAAAGGCGTAACCCACTGGAGAGCTCGCTTCTTTGTCAAAACTTACTCAAATCTTCACCAAAAAAACCCAATGTCATGTTGCTGGTCCGCTCTAGGTTACCGAACGTGTAGTGCTTGAGGCAGCAGACAGATTAATTAATATAGATACAGAGAGAGTGGTATATAATCACAAAAGGGAGAGCGGAAACCACAGAGGATGGCGGTTTCCCTACGGCACAGCGGTATTTTTTTAATGTTCAGTCCCTTTTCAACAGCATTTTTAGAGGAACAGCAGTCAGCCAGATACAACCATGGATAGTCAGTGGTGGGGAGAGAGAGAGAGTGTAAAGAAAACCTTACTCCTGACACTCAGCATCTACACTTTAAGCTGCAGAGAAACAGCTGCCTTGCTATTCATTAGAGAGGGGATTTGCCAAACACACTCCCTGAAGCTGTTATGCAAGGTAGTGCTACGTGCATTCTCTCCTTCCACAGAGATGGAGGCTAAAAGCGTTCATCTTTAGTTCTCCCATCCCCCTAAATCTTCTCCACAAAGGACACTGTCACCACCAAACCTCTGCAACAAGGATCGTTTCTATATCTGACAACCTTTAAAGCCCCAAAGAAAGAGAAAGGGAAGCAGTAAAGCTCTCTGAAGAGCTCTTTGGTGGAACAAGCAGAATTATGAGCAGCAGGAGAAATATGAGTAATTAAGACAACAGTATATCTATATCTTACAGCTGACAGAGTGAGGCTGCAAGTTAGCTCTGGGCAAGATGTTAGCGGAGGAAAGAACTGAGCAGACTGTTTCTAATGTTCTTGTTGAAAAGCAAAGCCCAGGAAAAAGGCTAAAGGGACAATTTCATTAAAAAGAAGGAAGTAGGTTGGCTTAAGGGAGCGGTTAGATGCAGTCTTATAACATTAAAGGAGCAGGTCAACAGCTAGCTGTAACAAGACAAGCAATCATTTGGGGAGTCAGCCAACGTGGCACTCACTGTTCTTAAAAGAAAATACTCTTAAATTATCTGTTGGTGGGTTATACTGAAAATTAAAGCTGCAGAATTGCACCACCACACAAAACAAAGCACTGGGGTGGATTGAGGCTGCAGGAGAGCAAGCCGCGACAGCAAGCCAAGGCTTCTTCCACCGAGCAGCCCAAAACCGTGGCTGG
>NW_010401637.1:103231-116589 GCF_000710305.1 Buceros rhinoceros silvestris
TGAGGGGCGCGTAAGGAGGCAAAGCCGCGACAGCAAGCCACGGCTTCTTCCAACGAGCAGCCCAAAACAGTGGCTGGTTTTAGGCGGTCGACGCTCATCCAGAGCCGGTGTGGTGGCCAGGACACAGCAGTCGCTCCTGCCCATGATCCACCCAGCGTGTCCCTGTGCCAGCTCAGGTGCAAGGACCCAAGCTGACAGGGCTGTGCTGCCCACGTGCTGTCGGGGCTGCAAGTGCTGCACGGAGGGGCTGGATCTGCTCCCACGCCACAGCTCCTCTGACAAGTGCATCAACTCGATTTCACTTCTTCCTCCGGCCCCGGCATGCTCCAGCGATTCCCCAGCTGGCAGGACGGCCCTTTGTGGCTACAGCGGCATGGTTTATAGCAGCCCCGAGGCTGTGTTTTCCATCTAGTATATATAAGTGAATTAGTGGAAAATTTGAGCTTACACAAATCACAGAGCCAGCACACAGTTTGTCACGGCCAGGCAGCCTTTTCTCAGGGCTGGAGCAGCAGTAATGAGGTGCAGTAAAGAAATTGTGGGCTGCACCCATGGCTCCTGTATTACAGCTGGGTTTAGAGCTGGGAAGGGAAGTGCTGTTAGACAAGAGGGGGGGAAAAAAGACCGGCAGCAGCTCCCATATCTACACAGATCGAACGTATGGCTGGCGCAGTCACCTGGGGCTTGCAGCTGAAAAGATCGATGCATGGATATTTGGAAAGAGCAGCCTTCCCCCCTCACCTCCCAGGCTCCATCTGTGAGAGGAGGAGATGGGGATTACACAGAGGCCAATATTTGCACTGGAGAAATGGCAAAAGGGGTTGCTCCAAATTTACATTATTGTAAACAAGAGCGAGCAGCATTTGTCCAAATGATAAGGGCTGTAGCAAAGGCAGAGCCAGAGGGCACCGAACGAGGGTCACCAGCTGCAACTGCTGTTGCCACCCAAGAAGAGGAGCTCCATGTCTGCAGCAGGATGAGGGACAGGGGAGGCTGGGAGGTGCTAAAATCTCTCACTACAGTTTTCATGTGACTACCCCGATATGCCTCTCACAAAATTTAGCACATCCAAGTTTCTAGCCACTCTCTGGCCGAATGCCCCAGCAGCTACTCATACCTTCTATACTTTCATTTATTTGCACCTGGAAGTCCCAGCTCTTCTCAAGCATTTGGGTGGCCCTATCAACTTCAATGATGCTAATTTACATTAAAAGGACCCCCGGAATACACGCTTTACGGTGAGGCACAGCAGAGGTACTCCCTATCCCTTCCTCAATGAGTGATGGGTTGTGCTGTTCCTGACTGCTCCATCACTTACTTGGAGTAGAGAGTCACAAGCAAAGAGTTTTCTTGCTCCAGAGTATTCTCTGCCATTTTCCCTACTCTAAAGAAGCGTGTGTGCCTGTGTGAGGAGCCTGCGCCACCCTTTCCTACACAAGGCTGAGGGGGAGCCTGCTCTCTGCATATTTCAAATCACAAACTCTAATGGGTCCTTTAAATACACACTTATACTCAGCCCATAAATCAAAATAGATAGTCAAATCCTGCTTATGGATCTAAATCCTTCTTATACTCTTGGGCAGGTCCATTATGTACCTAAGGTGTCGCCCTGACTATATATTTCTCCCCCCAGCTTCAACCACATCTCAGCACTGATTGAGAGCACCGGAGTGTGTAGCCCTTAAAAACTCAAAAATTTCTCACTTTCCTGAGCACTAAAATGCGTCTAAAATTAGGAAGAATGGCCTCCTGTCATTTTGTTGACTTGCCAATGAGTTTATTTACTCACTCATCCCACAGAGCAATTGTTTCATGGAAATGCAAAAACATTTAATATTCCACTCTGACGCCAGGCAGAGGTACCCGAGTCTCGTCCCTGTGCCGAGCAAAGACAATCCAAGGGCTGAAACCGCTCATCAGCTGCTTTTCATATAAAGGTGAGCATCTATGCCGTTCTTTGGGATATATATTGTTAAAAAGCGAGCTCAGAATTTCATACTATTATCATATTATAGACGACATTCCTTTGGTAAAGGGTCAAAGATCAGGAAGACAAGAAAAATAAGGAAATAAAAGCCAGCAACGATCAGATCTTTCGCCGGCGTAATTGGACACCGAAGTCCACGGAACGGTGTCCATTAGCAGGAGTGGGTGATCTGACCCATACGCTTTCCACTTTCAAGTATAAAGATTAAAACAACACACCTAACAGCAGAAATGGGTCATATGACATTGCAGAGAGGCTTGGGTTGCCTAAAGTTCTGGAGAAATTTTCAACCTGCCATCACAAAGACTTCAAGGCTGTTTATCCAAACTTCTCAATAGCTCCTTCTAAAAAAGGATGATGAGCAACCATGTTCAGCAACACAGATTTTTAATGTAATCTGTTTATAGTTTTAGAACAATTTCCAGAATAGAACATTTTTTAAACGTCCTAAGCCTTTAGCATTCTCACTTTGATCATCTCCCATCACGTTATGGCTCAGAACAGAACGTGATGGAGCCAGGCTAACGAATCTGCCAGAAATGACATCAGAAAGCCAAGGGACCTGAAAAATGAAAAGTGCTCTATCCGAGCACCATGCTCTTCTTGAACATTTGCCTTTTCATTTTTTGTCATACATTTTAATTAATGTTTTACTTTCACTGGATTTATTTGGCTGGTATGAAAGCTCAGATCTTGTCCTTAGAATAAAACTCACACTGAACACAAAAGGAGCCTTATTTGACCAAGGGAAGACTGCAGGAGGTCCTCGGGTAGGAACAGCTAACAATTCTTTTGGGAGTTGACCAGTTTAAATAGCAAACACTTTCTTAGGAAGGTAACTCGAAATAATAGCTGTGGATTTTGTAGCCTGTGGAAGGGAGAGATGGCTCTTTGACAGAGTTTATATTACTAACCTGATGCGAGCAGACAGCTGCAAAAATGAAGTGATATCAGCAATAAAAATATTCTTTCTACCTTTAGACAGGAGGAATCGCCTAGTAGCAAAGGGCAGGTCCCGCTGGCCTCCGTGCACACAAGCAGTCCTCACGGTTGGAGACAGGGACTGACGGACGTGGCACTACTGATCAGTGGACGTATTGACCTAATATGTGTTTACTTTAAATATTGTTTACCACCTCCCATTAAATGTCACATATACAGCATGCAGTCTTCTAAAAAACTTTAGACAATAGCATTTATTGCCCTTCTAATTCAGCCATGTCAGAACTAGCAAATAACTTGGTTTAAAAAAATGCTGTAATTACAGCCCCCCGCACACGCTTCTATCTGCTGTAGAAATAGATAATTTCTAGTACTAAAAGTGATTAAATTTGGTGCATTTCCAACTTGTATTTTAACAATGCATTACCTCCTGAATTGCCACATAAATATTAATAGACAGCCTGATACAGGACTTTTGCCCGTAATGCCCTTGGAGAACCATAATCACGGTGAGTGGAGCAAAGGAGATGAGAGAGCCCACTGAAGATGGTGGCTCCATCCCCCAGCTTCACAGAGCTACCCTGGGTCAGGCACTTTCCCGGCAGTATCACAGATGAGCAGTATCTCAAAGCCAAGACTTTGTCTAGCAGGAGATGAAAACCCTCCAGACATTAATATGCCTGATACTCCTCTGAAACACAACAGGAAAATTCCCATTGATACCAGCAAGAGCTACGCTGGTTTTCCTCCAAATTAGCCAGACCTCTTTTTTGACGTAGTATACTTTTAAATTCCATCTGCAGATGTTTGCGACTTTAATCACCTCCAAAATGATTATACAGCATTTCTCTGCCTGAATTTCATCCCTCTGATATAATCTCATTAAAAGTCGCGATGGCTCTGGCTACCGTTATAAAGAGGCCAAATGCCTGCAGGTCCATCAAAGTCATGCTCAACCTTCTTGAAAACTGGCCAATTATTTAGATCGCTAAGTATGGACTTTGGGGACTGAAATTCAGGATACGCTTCTGGAAAACCTTTTGGGGCAGCATTTCTGGTCTGCCATAAACCACGTTTCTGCTTCCTGAGAACCACAGAATCATCTTGTTGGAAGAGACCTTTAAGATCATCGAGTCCAACTATTCTTGTTACTCTAATGCAAGAACCTTGAACTTGAAACCTCAAAATACCAGCAGGAAAAAGTGCAAGGAGAGGAGATTTCTATTTGCCATCACCTATCACACAGCTGTATTTGGGACACCGGTGGACTATGGTAAGGGTTAAGTTAATTTAACTTTCACCAAGTTAGAAAGCTATGAGAGTTTAATCGCAAACAAACTCCAGTGGGCAGTTTGGTACCTCACAGACAAACGTTCTCATTTTTATTCTTTATAGGCAGTGCTCAAATCGCCATAAACCATATTGAAAGAGGGAGAAATTTCATGAGGGGAGGGAGCTGCTTTATATAATAGAATAAGAGAAAAAGGCAACCCACTGTTTTAAAATTTAAATCCAACAAGATTACCAGAACTGCTGCTGGAAACAGAACGCTGAGATTTCATTATTTTGTTTCAAAGTTAGTTTATCATAAATCTGCCCTCTGACACATAATAACTAGTAACGTTTCGAAGGTTATTTGATAGTAAGTTCAACAGTGTAGGTGACTGAACATGTGAGCTGCATGATAATGAGTCCCAGGGGAAATCAGGCTTTAGGATGCAGGGTGAAGCATCCCTAGGCTTGTATTCAAATGGAAAAAACATATTCAAAAGTTTATTGTTTATCTCCTAAGAACATCAAATAATACACTGTCCTTCAAATTCGATGTATAAAGCATGATAGAGAACTGTTTGCTGGAATAAAAATGCCTGATCTGATCCAAATAAAAAAAAAAAAAAAAAAAAAAAAAAAAAAAAAAAAAAAAAAAAAAAAAAAAAAAAAAAAAAACACAAACAACCTAACAGTTTGTACACCGAACTGCATAGAGCGATTCGGGTGTCAAAAATGAAGGAGAGTGTTTTGGTTTGTTCTTTTACCGAACTAAAAGGCGCAGCAAGTCAATTTGCTCTTGCATCAGACTCTAGAAAGAGGAGCTAGAGAGCATTAGAACTAGTGGTTTTCAAATCTGCTGCGTTTCAGTACAATGGAGTTCTCTAAGTGTGACAAATACAAATTGCGCTACTCATCCTGAATTTCATTTCCAAAGTATGTTGGCTGTAATTGATTAATTTGTCGAGTACAAACTAATTTAAAGCCAATAATGAGAGCAAAAGATTTTAGTTTTCAGCGAGGAGGTGTCGTACACACACCCTACTCCAGCAGCAGGAGACAGCCCCACCTCTCGCTTGTTAAGCTCCTAAATAGTGAGTCTGATGCTGCCCCTACTCAAGTCAGCGGTAGCTTCGTCATTAGCTGTGCCAGAAAAGCATGTAAGACAGAACTTTTTTATATAAAATCCCTGTATCGCAAATGCCAAGGGCAGCGGCATTCCAAGCCCGTAACTACCCAGCCACTGGCATCCTGCCACCCCACCATGGAGTGGAGATGGAGGGGTTGGGAGCTGGGTCCCTCACCTGCTCCTGCCTTCCCCGGGTACAGCCCACCCTTCAGCATTGCTCCTCACCTCCAGCCTACGTGTATTTCCACATGTGGAGAGGTTTGCGGAGGGGGCGTCGTGCTAAAGGATTGTTTGGACATATCATGGGGAACTCCGCTGCCACATTTTCATTTAGCATTAAAAATTTCCATAGCTCAGCTATGAGAAGCGATCAAACGTGGCTTGTGCCGTTGAGTCCAGCACTCCAGCTCCCTTCTTTTACTACAGTTACATAGTCCTCTCTGTGTCAAGAGGGTGTTATTTTACAAAGCATTTTGGACATCACGAACACGATTAGATTAGATTTCACTTCCAAGGTATCTTTCGATCACCAAAATCCATCTCCCGTACAACTTTTTAGATTGCCCTCCTTTTTTAATTCATTACTTAAATTGTTACCTACTCTATACTTAAGCAGTGAAAAGTTATGCAGCATATATCGTAGTTAACATCACTCTGTCAGTCCTAACTCTTAATATTATGATGGCTTTTTTCAGAAATACAACCGGTGGAGGTTTACTGACACACCACAAATCCTAATTACCATTAAAACTCTAAATTCAATACTGACAAAAATCAGAGGTTGAAATGCTCTTATCTTGACAGGCTCTAAAACAGCCAATAAATGTTTGTTTATTCACTTACTGCATTAGTATATACTTCCCACACAGCCATTCTCTGTACCTTAACTTTGGGAAAACAACCGCATTTAAATATGTGCCAAAAGCAAAGGAAAGGAAATACAACCGGTGGAGGTTTACTGACACACCACAAATCCTAATTACCATTAAAACTCTAAATTCAATACTCAACTCAGAGGTTGAAATGCTCTTATCTTGACAGGCTCTAAAACAGCCAATAAACGTTTGTTTATTCACTTACTGCATTAGTATATACTTCCCACACAGCCATTCTCTGTACCTTAACTTTGGGAAAACAACCGCATTTAAATATGTGCCAAAAGCAAAGGAAAGTAAAATCAAGAGAACAGGCACTAATGCTGTCTGAAATACTATTTACTCTTCTTAGTAAGGAACTACTCCACAGAAGATGACTGAACCCCAAACTCAGCACAGTCTCGAAGAACATACGTTTAGAATAGATAGTGAGCTCTCCAGATTCGTTCCTTGAAATATTACACTACTTGTTGTTCAACTTTGTCAATGTTCACACGTGGACGATGCATGGAGAAAATTAGATCCACATTAAAATACAAAAGATGTGAAAAATGGCCACGGCTCTGTTAATTCAAATACTGAGTAAGGATGACCTAAACCAGAGCAGTCTTGAACTTTTACTCTTATTGCAGAAAGGAGTTAAAAACATACGTTACTGGTGATGTTAGCTCTGCCTGGAGCTGTGATATGAAAACGGGCATAAATCAACGCACTCCTTCTCCTACCAAGCCTAAAGCTCCCAGCTGCCGGTTATCGGAGGCATTCGCCGAGCAACTCTACTCGGAGTCCTTCCTCTGTGTGGTCTTTCAGAACTGTCGTTATCAGCTTTCTGTTTATTATTGTGCTCAGTTTAAAGGGAATTTGCCAAGTGATCCCTGGACTCCAATCTTTAGGCCTGTTGTCAGGACAAATTAATTTCTGTGGAAACCCACTGTGCCTCAGATACCATCTAGGAAATGTAGGATTAATGGAGTCCCTGTACAACAAGCTTTGTAGTGCGGCTGCTGGGGGAGGGGAGCAGCTCTCGGAAGGGAAAAGTAACCGAAATAAAGCCCCTGCACTTTGGGTTTGCTGGGGGGGACTTTCCTTCTTTTTATTACATCGACTCACACCAATAATATTTAAAATACAGTGCAGGAACTGAATACAAACAAACAACTTTTTAACAAAAAGAACGGCGAGTGGAAACTCTGTATTACCAAAGATGAGGGATCTGAGCTCCAATTATCAATATTTTATATTTTACACTCTCAAGCCAATCTCGTCAGTAGGTAAAAACAGGATATTAAAAGAAACAGTCCCCGGTGGATCTTAGCAGAAAATAATGAAACTCAATACCTGATCTTTTGGAAAAGAGGTATTAAAGCTGGATTTCCTACAGGGCTGGGTCATTACTACGTTAGCTGACATTTGAGGCTCTTTTTTTCAAAATAGATATTATTTCATTGTTAAAAAATGTTCAAGTGCCACTGTTACTGCGATAAGTATAGTTTAAAATAGACTTTCCTGCCTAGAAAAAAAGTAATTATTTTTCTTAGCGATGCTAAACGAAAACTGAATTTAGAGCTGTAAGAGGTAAAGCTTTTCTTTTGTCTACAGTATGAGGAGACAGCAAAGAAGAGAGGAGAAGAGAGAAGAAGAGAGAGAGAAGAAGAGAAGCAGCACTCCAGTCATTTTTCTTGACCCTTTCTCATTTTCGGGAGGATGACTGCCCATGGTTAGATATGCAGGTTTAACATCTTACAAACTGGAAATTCTTACCCTCTTTCTTTTCCCTCCAAAGATAAATCAGTCGATAACACACAGGACAAAGGTAGTAGGACTCACAGGTTAATGTTCTGAATTTTATTATACCTTGAGACTCCTCTATGGGATGGGGAGGTGTAGAGCAGCCCTGAGCTCAGCCTAAAGTGGCACTAAAACACCTAACTGATCGCAACAAAAACAAACAAGCAAAAAAAAAATACCTTTACGGTCAAATGCAAAATTTGACATTCTAACCTGGTGGTGTTATGATATTAAGCTGTTGATAGCGGTGCTAATTTTGCCACGGTGCATTTCTAGTGCACTTCTAAGACCTTCTAAGCTTGGCACTGCAGATGCTGAAGCTGCAGCAGAAGGAAGGCTGCTTTAACACAGCTCTCCAGTTTGCAAATACCTCAGTGCACGCTCCTGCTTTCCCTTCAGAGGGCAGAGCCAGGAGCCTTGCAGGAATTCATGGGGTTTGTGAGATGCCGCATTTTGTTTGGAATGGCATTTCTGGAAATGGTTCATTTGGGGAGATAATTTTACTAACCTTAAGCTCACCTGCATGTGAGAACTACTTTCTTTGTATGCCGTATTCCGAAGGAGCGTATTCTTCCCTAAGTAAAACATATACTCTTAAGAGACTTTTTATATGCCAGTTTTTACTATTACAGAAATTCAATTAACTCCGTAATTACGAACACAATTACCATGGAGTGTTACGTGTGATTTGGTGGTAGCAGCTACATGGCACACACGTACACTCGGCTTTACAATTTAAAACTTACAGAAATAATAATAACAGGCAAAAATTCCCAAAGATCATTCCTATTCTTTGGGTTGCACATGCTGGTTTACGTATCCAAAGCATTTTCAGATATGCTGGTTGCATTTTGGCAATGAAGCCCTTAACTGCAGTAAGCACATTATTCGCAACCGGCAGGCTGGATTCCTAGCTGATGGAAAGTCACCCAAACGGCGACAATATACCTTAAATGTCAACCTGGCCCCATTAACTCATTCCATGACAAACTCAAACCTAAAGCAAAGACAATAAATGAAGCCACAGTGATTTGTGCATGGAGGGAAAAGAAAAAAAAAAAAATAAGAAAAAAGAAGAAAATTTAAAAAGGAAAATGTATATGGTGGAGGAAGGAAACTGTATGAAGTCTTTTAAAACTTTACATACAGATGCTGCCAAGGGAAGAGGCTCTAGGCAGGGGAAGGCTGCGGAGCATGGCCACAGCACTGCCCTGCAAGCCCTCAGCTCCAGGTAGGCTGACCTGGGAGTTTCAGGTAAGCTGACGGGTCAAGAGTTGGGATCCACAGGTCTGGAGCAAGGGGCTGCCTGGCAGGAACCAGCACACAACGCCAGCGCCAAGCTGCTCTCATAGCGAGCAGGGGGGCTGCGGGCTGGAGCGCTGCCAGGCCAAGCCGAGAGCGCTTCACTGCTGCTTTAGAAATAAAGCACGCAGGGTTTTATGCCGTGTGAGGAAGCACCAGGCTGGGGTCAGCAAGGGGCCCGAGGATGTCACATCTGGGGTTTTTAGGACTGAGATGGCTAAAAGCGAAGGTTAGGAGTATAGTCAGGATGTGGTCTCGCAGAGGGCTCAAGGTGGAATTCAGCGCTCTCCGTACACACACAGCCTTTCTACAGCACCTGCAGAAATACCTCAGGTAATGGTTGCCACCCAGAAGTACCTATTCACTCGCTGTTGTCACACTGTCCGAACAGCTGGGACATCTCCTGTGTCTGTTGACTCCTCACTGATAATCCTTCCGCGTTAGGTACGCTCCACGCTCCACACATCAGGTTGCATCATTACCACACTACACCATGAAGGCCGACTGTCTTATAAGGGTTTAGATTATTTCAGACATTATGCAAAATAATTCTCATATCACTCATGCATCTTTCAGCTCGACTGCGTGAATCTCCACGGAACTCAGCCTGGCTCCCCAAATGTCGATACTCCCATGCCCATTCACATCAGCTGAAGGTCTGGCCCTGTGCATTCTTCTTAATCTGAAAAGAACCCATTTCTGCCGGCCCAGTAACATCTACAGGGATCTTCGCCTTCACCTACTCTTCTTTGTAAGTGCACAGGTGGGCAAAGATCCTTCGACACTGCAACCAGGACTTTATCAGGAGACGTCCGTAGACTTAAAACGCACGAGAAATCAGACTCTTTTACTATAATCACTTCTCAACTAATTGCAAATCAGAATTACCCATGTGGTTTCTCTAAATAAAAGGTGATCTGCAACCCACAAATCTGAATTCAAACCACGTTCGCGTGCAATGTTCAAAATACAAATCGCAGTTCCAGCTCAGTACTTGGTGGATGCCAGCAGCTCCTGTAAAACCATTGCATGCACTATTTTAAAAGAACAAAGTGAAGGGTTTGATAAGAACGAGGGTCAAAGCATTTCCAGACTTGCCAAGGGTTTGGTCTTACAAGTAGAGTAAAAGGTTTGAGCTTTAAGGGAAAACTGTAAATGCGAATATATATATAAAATGAAGCATAAAGTGAAGCATAAAAGCAGCTCTTATGGAAATTCACGTCTCATAACAAGAACGGTACAAATATTTCATAACATGTCAAACCCACTGTATATGCGTATTCATGCTTTCCTCACTCCTGGCACTACAACCACAGAAAAAGGCACCTTAACGGCACCGGTCACAGGAGTTTTCCAGCCCTGGGGTGTGGAACCTGTTTCTCAAGATCCCGGTTAAACCTGCAATCCCAGTCAATAAGTGAATGAAAACAATGAGGAAGACAGGAAGACGGTGTCAGCGGGCTCAAACCAGTGAGATCCCATCCTTCAAAAACACCCCAGCAGATCGCTGCGAATCAAGCTGCCGTGCGACTTGTTTTCTGAGACAACACCTCACTCTGCTCCGTTGTGGAAGAAATTTAGTCCTCGTTAATATTCATAAGATGTGGAGCTACATGAACAGCTAAGTTTTAATTTCAGAAACATTCTGACATTTACAAAGAACAGATCCCAGCCCTGGTTTCGCACTAGTGGGGTTTTGGGTTTTTTTTTTATTATTGTTGTTATTATTGGTATTAGTATTGCTGTAGAAGTGATCAAAAGGTCCTGGACATCTTATTAAACTAGTCTGGATCTCCTCCCGTCTTCGGCATTGAGATACATTCCATTATTTTACAAACAGGAACAATCTCTCTGGACATTGCATTTGAAGTATTGCCTATTCCTCTCTCTGAAATTGAGGTGGTTTTGCTGTTAAAATCCTACAGAATTAGTCTGAGCATTTGAAGCAGAGGCAAAAATATTTACTCTTCAGTGCCAAACACTCCCCAGATCTGCTCGTAAATTGTGAAAATAATAAAAGAGCAGCAACAAGCCAAATCTTTAAAATTCTCAGGGAATCAAGGGGAGAGCTGCCTCCGGGAAGGCAGCAGCGTCAGTCCCTGTGGCTGTCCTGAGGTGGCTGTTCGCTGAAGCGCAGGCGCACCAGGCGAGGGCTTCACAGAAAGGGCTGGTCTCGCCGCACTTTGGGAAAAATGCCTTTTTTTAAATGGCAGTTTAACCACGTACCGATGTGCATCAGACTCCTTTGCCATATTCTTCACTAAATAGAAATCCGAAATGCTCTTGAGCACAGATTAAATGCTTTCAAAAATCAGTTCTGGGCTGGCATAGAAGCTACCCAGGCTGACCTAGTGATCAGAGACTAAACGCTTCCTTAGGACACCAAGTGGAGGAATATTCTGTGTTACAACCATTACTGGAGCTGGTACCGCCACATCTGAAAATGAGAAATCGTGGAAGTTCATCTACGGGTAATCGCAGGAGGCAGTAAGGAAGGACTCCCTCAGGGAGGTGGGACATGGTGGTATTCGAACAGGGTAAGAAAAGGCGGTATCCAGCACACAACTCTTCCCAACTGCAACACTCGCTTTGAGTTTCACGTAGCGCTGTGCAAGGGAGAACCATATGACCTAGTTCCTGCCCGATTCCTCTGATTTTTTTACCCCTGAACCTTCATATCTAGATACACGATGGCCAAGAGGCAGCAGTAAGACACATCCTTATTGCGCTGGCTAAAGAGCGTCTTCCAAACTACCTTGGGAACAATGCAAAACCGTTACAAAATACGCTGCTTCGGTTCCATATTGCAGAGGACTCGGTGCATATTTAATGCCCAAGTACTAACATGCCTCGCAACAACATTTTTTTCATTCTTACTAGTGTCAACAGCAGCGTAACCCCAGAGCTTTCAAATAAACGTTTGCGTTAGTAGGATCATATACATGTGCTACCCGGTAATTAAAGCCGGTTTGTGTTTTTTAAAGTGCACACTGAGCGATACTCCGCACAGAGCCAAACCGTGCCGTGTTTGTATCCACCACCCCTCAGTTCTGGGAAATCCATAAATTCATTTGTCATAGGTAAAAAACACTTACGCAAAATTCCCTCTAAATCTTTTGAAATGGTTTGTTCAAACTCTTGACATAACGTTTTGCTCTAAACAAATTTCTAGACAACCCTGTGATTTTCCATCTCTGAAAATATACTGTTTCCCCTCCGTGAAACTAGAACAGAGGGTCTGAGAGAAAGGAAATTATTAAGCATTCTAGTGGGTTTTTTCCAACAAAAACTAAGATAGAGGTCAATGAATAAGTATGTGCAGGCTGGAACTTAAATCCTCTGGGGTGACTGTAGGCTAATTAATAATTAATGCCAGAGACATGGTGTTTGAAATGCAGATGTGATAACTGGAGGCCTGGCAAAGCTGTTCAGAGGAAGCAGATTTGGATGCTATAGGGAATAGGCACTCCCTTGCCGGCTGGCTCTGAAAGCAGACCTGGGTGCAAAGCAGGGCCTATGGTTTAGATTATATTCCCCTCAGCTGTTAATTACCTGAACCTACTTTGAAGTTTTTCTCTTTTTATCCTCTGCATGAAAAGAGATTGGTTCAGCCAAGGGACTTGAAAAAATGATCAAATACATGGAGTAGAGGAGGGGAATAGAACTTCAGATATAAAAAAAGATAAGGAAGAAAAACACTCAGGGAAACATACAGGAACATATTAGGAAGTGCACAAGTGTGGCTCGATGTTTCAAGCGAGTTGTGCTGCTCCAAGTTATTTCAGCCATTAAGTAAACCCCCGCGTGTGTTATGAATAGATTTGTTAAAAGGAACCTCTCGCTATATGTATATACTTTACATTAATTATTTGATGAAAGTACCATAGGTGATTTCCTATGCTATTTTTAATTCAATAAAGTCATTTAAACCTCCCTATGTTTGGGGCTATTTAATGAGGTGTGCAACATTAACAGAATCACCAATGAGCTGTTACTTCAAGTATTAAGATTTTGCAAAAACCCACTCGTTTTCGTGAAGGCGAGACGGGCCCCACTTGGGCTCCTC